>NW_009233808.1:5908-50268 GCF_000690835.1 Fulmarus glacialis | reverse complement strand
TATTTATTTTAAATTTAACTTTATTAAATTATTTATTACTTTCTATTTAGTATTTATTTAGGTAAATCAGACCATTACCATCACATCATTCCTTGTCTGTGTGACACTGCTAGAACTAACACTACGGAGAAAAGAAAATGCTTTTCAAACATATGTTTTCACTATAAACAAGGAAACCTAGCCAAATGTCTTATGTCAATACAATGACTTCTTTCCACCAGCATAATGATAATTGCTGTACACAGACATTTATTTTTGACTAATTAAGGTTCAGCATTGGCATTTGCTGCTCACACTCCAACATATGTATACCATTAATGTCCAGAAGAGCTTATGCAATCCAGTGTTAAACTGCATGAGGAAAAAATGCTTCGATTATGACCATTAGCTTATTTAATTCAGACATACATGTTTAAATACTACATTTTGTTTACTGATTGTGGGGAAAGACACATCTGTTTTGTCTTTGTGACTGGTCACTGCAATAAAAAAAGTGGCCATATACATAATGCTAACATTATTTGCTGCCCTACTCATAGCCTGTTAAAAAGTAGCAGTAGAAAATTCTTACAATAGGAAAAAAGATTTGGTTTGGGTAACGATGCCCTGTGCATGGTCAAAGCAGTAACATGACCTTCTTGATATCAGAGCTGAAACAGCATATTCCTAGAAGCACTGATTAGTGTGGATGCCTGAAATATTCCTGTGTAAATGAAAAAATAAACCCAATTTTTAACCAGCTATCAATCTGTTCAACAGTTTAAAAATATTCAGAAATCTTCAGGTATTTTTTTCTCAGACCGCCTAATGAAATTCCTTTTATTTAAATCAGTTCTAATTAACACACATTCCAACAACGACTACTGGGTGCAGCAGCAAAAACTCCAATCACTTATAATCTAAAACATAGCTGAGCAACATAATTTTGCCACTACTGTGAGAAAGAAGGAAAAGCTGAAGGGAAAATTCTTTTTATTGTTATTGCCCTTCTTTCATTTTATTCTTCTTCATTCACTGGAAGACATAATGTGTGTGCCCTAAAATGAGGGAGTTTGCTAGAAGCTAACACACAGCATCGCCAGCTTCCTCACTTAAATGCAGGAACACCTTTAAAAAGTGGATTTGACCCTGACTGTATCAGAACCGTGGCCGGGTATAGGTTACACAGCAGAAAGCATTTACGAGATGGTGACTGACTGATTCTTAAAGGCAGGAGTTCATTTCGCTGTGGTAGAGAATATCCAAATCACGCTAAACGCCTTGGACAGGATAATTACTGTGTACCACAAAACCTCACTGCGTGCTCTACCATCTTCTGTAAACAGGCCCAAAGGGAGGGAGGGAATACTTGTAAACAACATTTAAGTAAGGACATTGATACCCCTTCCCTTTTTCTCCCTGGCAGAAAGGGGCAAGCAGCAGCTCAGAACATGGACTGCTGACTGTGCAGTGTCATGGGACACCCCCCTCAGCTCCAGTTCGGTGCATCAGCTGCTCCTCACAGCACCTTCCAAGCCCCGAGTCTGCAAGACGGGCTTTTCTGGGTGCTACTGAACTGAACATCACTGCTCCCCTCTCCAAGTGCCTGCAGGTAAGCAGCAAATGTGGCACTGGCATGTATGTGCCAGGAAAGGAAGAAAGGGCCTTGGAAAAAAAATTTGCTCAGTGACTGCATTTCCTTGAAGGGCAGGAAGGCAACAAGCTCTTGAAGCATACCACCACCTGGAGCTCCTGCCAGGACATGGAGGCTTTGCACCAGCTTAAAGTAAGTCTCTGCCTTCAAGGCACAATTGTACCTGTGATTTCCATGACAGAAAACTGCACAGTGGTTTCACCGGGAATTTTCCAGTACGTCACCTATTTATGACAATACTTTATCCAAGGGAAAGACAAAAAAGTGAAATTATAATCTTTTCCCAAGGCAATGCAAGATCTTACTCATACTTCTTAGCTGTTTTCAAAATGTGTTGATGATAGCAACACTAAATCTAATATGCTACGACATAACAAAAATTCTAACCCTTGCAGCTTAAAAATCCTTTATTACCATCTGAGACAATATCCTAGAATATTAAATAGATAACACTAAACCCTTCTGAAATTTTCAAGTGCAGAGCTCTCAGCTGAGGGTAGAGAAGGAAGCAAACTTGCATATTAGAGACGAAGTGATAGCCTAATCTTCTTTAACTCTATTGTAATACATGTCTCAGCGGTTGTATGAAGGTCACGCTAGACCCTGCTTTGCCATGGGTCCAAAAATTACAAAAGGAATATGATTTCAATGCTAAGCTTGGAAAAGTAAAAATCAAACCTGTATTCTTTTAGTTAAAAATACTGGAATAATAAGAACAGGAGTGAGCCAAGCACAACAAGGAAGAATAGGTGAAAAAGAAAAAAAACTGCTACAGAAATAGGCAAAAAAAGCTACCTTAAGAAAATGAAGGGAAAACCAGGAAGAGTAGGGAGAGGAACACTTCTGAATTGCCCTTGAAAATGTTCTAGCTTCACACAAGAGCAAATGCAACTCAGGTCCTTATCCATTTTTGGATTACAACAGAGGCCTTCATAAGTACAAAGATTGCAGCAACAAAACTCTATAACTGAAAAAGCAAATGAATGGGCTAAATGTCACTGCCTATAGAAACAGAATGACAGAAGTTTATAAAAATTGTGGTTTTATCTGAAAACAGAGACTGAAGACCTGTTCTGTTGCTCTATGAGGAAGCCACTAAGACTGTAGATGGTCTCAGAGTAATTCTATGGCATCAAAACGTGAATGAAACTAAGGAGACTGTGGAGTCTCCTCTACATAAAAAAATACCAAGGCTCTGTTATCAAAGTCGGTTTAAAAGCTTATCTCAAAACTCTATAGATGATCCAACACTTATGTGCCATGGGAGATAAAATTAGAGATGACTACATGAAAGATGAAAAAAGCAAGGACCTCTCTTCCAGGTAAATTACATTATGAGAAACAGTAACAGGCTCTGACACCAAAATCCAACCATTCTTTAAGGTTTTGTCCCCATTTGGGTGGGATCCTTCCTTGGTTTGCAGGCATGTGGACGCAGCCACGCCGACATGATGAGTCTGTGTGCAACTCTATTCAAAGCATGATTACAACCAAACAGCAGTATCAGAGTGTGGCCTGACAAAAGCTGTCTCCAGCTGATGTGAAGTAGCAATTTTCTTCAGAGCAAATGATTTCATGAATCAGCCAGCAGGGAGTGACAACGTTCTGCTGCCACTGACTAAGTGTATGACCTCTGGGTTGCAATTTCCACCAGCTTAATAAGAGTCCATTGCAAATGTGATCATATTTTTCACTCTGCTGTTAACACGGATGCTAATCTGGCTCTCAGTTTCCTTTCTTTTTTTTTTTTCTTTTTGCCAGCTTTATTGCTTACAGTGTAGTATTTCCCTGGAGACGGAGAACAAAGTCTACTCCATGTTGCTAATAAAACTTGAAGACAACACAGTAGAGTAAGGGCAACAACTTTTCTACTTTGAGGAATCTGGCAGGCCTAGCAGACACCTCACTGCTTTCTCCTCACGCCATGAGAAGGCCAGCTCAGTACTGAGCTTTGCAACTTGGTGAGAGACAGACAGACTGAAGTGAGAGAGAAAAAAACTTTTCTAGAACATTGTCTGGTACAGATCCAGAGATGGAAGAAAAATCCCACAGTCCTGAGGATGATCGGCAGAGGAACAATGAAGAGGAACAATGAAGTTTAAATGAAGGGTAAGGTAAAGACCGAGTAACAAAAGCATGAATACTACTTAAATTTTTAAATGTTCTCCAAATACTTCAGCTAGGATCTGCACACAAATAAAATCTCCAGATAATGAACCACAACACACTGATGTTAGTATTAATGCTACACAATTAACACAACAGAATAATGTACTGCCTTATGAGACTTGATTATAACTCTAAAACACAATAGAAAGTGGTTTATTTATAGCTTTAATAGCAGTGTTGAGGAGGTGAGTAACAGCAACCTAGATTTTATTCAGATTCAGGATTCTAGTTGATTGTTGGTCCTAAAAGGAGCCACAACAAATGGTTAAAAATGCTGCCATTTGTTACTCCTATGCAGTACAGTTCCACTTCTTGGGCTGTTACCAGTGGGGAGGACAGAGCCTCAGGCTCTAAAACGTAGCTCTGAATTGAGAAGGAAGAACTTCTAATACTGGAGATAAAATCACTAGTGATACTAAGACTCCATGCCAAGGGTGGAGGAAGCTTTATTGAATAGGCCAGCACGGACTTGCTGGTGGAGCCAGAGAAGAAAAATCTAAGATTCCTTGACTCCACCTCTGTCTGAGGTGCCCAGAGAACTGGACTACTTGGACATTCGCCATATAATTAATGTGCATCTATCAAATTGTGCATTCAGGGGGACAGAGTCATATGAGATGTCCTGGAAACTTACTGGTCGGCTACATGGTATGTGCACTGGGTTTTTAACTAGCCTGGACAGAATGTATTTCCTGGACAGAAATACAAGCACATGTGACATCAGATGCAATCACGGTGACCCAGGGCTCAGCCCAGCCTGTTTGCAGCAGGCTGCTTTTGCCCCTGGATAAGCAAAGAAGAAAGTGCATTTGCGCAAAAGCTCTTGCTTGAGGGTGCCTTTGTGCAAAACCAGAATAATGTTGCACATTTGTACCAGGAAGACTTGCTTTACAATACTAGAAGAAAAACATAGTTATTTGAAATGGTCAGCTTGGACCAAACTTGCTTTAATTACCAGTTTTCACTGTGTTTACATAAATATAAAACGACAGAGAGTTATTCCAGGTTTAATCCCATATCTCTTACTCCTCCTCTGTAATTCCGTTGTAGGAGAGGCCTCTCACACTAACTGAACTATTCATGTTTACTTTATGCAACATGTACTAGTGTTGCAGGATTAGGGTAGGAGCATGCTTATGTAGTTCTCAAGCTGTGTCGTGCCACGCTCCTTCAAGCTAACTTCTGCTGCTACTTTTTGTATACTTAATAAGGGGGTTTTTTTTACGGTGCTTATCACAGACTTTGTTTGCAAACACCTCACAAGCACTAATGAATACATTCTCCCAGTAGGTAGTGAAGTATTTTCTTTGTTTCACAGAGAGATGAGCTGCAGCACAGGGATAATGCAAGTTGCCCAATGTCACACAGTCACTGAGTACAGATCTCCTGAGTTCTTGTGCAGTATTTATTCACAGGATAACCCTCCTCAAAGAGCTCTGCCTAGGTGCCCTATCTTCTCAGCCTCATTTCCCACTTCACTCTTTCACTGATCCAAGTTTGCAATGCCACCATCAACTCACTAAAATGCTTCATCAGAAGACAGCTCAATCTACAGTGCCCATGGAAATTGAGCTTGTAATGATAATAAGGATTGAACGCCATTATGGGTGTACACATATACATTCCTCTGCATGTGTTTGTGTCTCTGCACATAACATATATGCATACATATATCTATATATGTGCATGTTACCAGGTATCTGTGGAAAGTTATCAAATACATAATATCAGAACAGTAAAAGTGCAGCTATCTAAAGCTTCAAACAAACCTGTATTATTTACTGTAATATTTAGCTATTCCAAGCTCACACTCCTATATCCCTAGAGGGCAATGTCACCTAATAGGTTATGCTCACATCCCTGTCATCTTCATATAAAGCCAAAGATGATGCTACTGCAAAGACAGACAGAAATAAGTCTGTACTTAATAAAATCTAGTTTAGCTAAATATAGACTTGTCCCTGTTTACTTTCAAGAAGTTTTGCAGCCTGATTTCAAGACAGCAAAGTACAGTTGATTATCCAAAATTTACCTACCTTTGCAAACCTCTGAGATTTTCCTACCATGTCTTTATGTCAAACAGTCTTAGGCACAAGTAAAGAGGCAGTTCAAGACACCAAGGCCTTAGAGAATAGCATGCACAGATCTGAATGCCTGTACAAGAGACACTTGCAGGGAAAACAGAACAGTCATTTTCTTCCCTGCATTTATTGCCTCGCTGCTTCGCAACCAATATTCTTTTTTTGTAAAGCCCAGTTTCCTGTTGGCAAGGCCCACGTCCATCCCCAGGTCTCACTCCACATTTACTCTCAACATTGTTCAGCTTGCATACTATGGCTCCGACAACTCTGGTGAACTTGATTTCAATGGTTTCCTCTCCTCCATGCGTGAACTGAAAGCCCTCACTTCAACAACAATGTGAACAGAACCTCTGAACAGAAAATGGTATTTGGGGAGTGAAGTTTTCCAGCAAAGCCGCTGACTGTGCGACCACGATGGAAACTGTGATTGTTCAACATCTCTTAAAATCAGAATAATGCCATGTAATTGCTTTATTGATGGAATTAGCAGCCCAGATTTAGCCCCTGAAATATAAAAATGTAGGCTTCTGTTCTTTGCTTCCTTTTTGTTTTAAATGATTGATAATTATTTCACAAATGTCTTCCCCTGACATTTGATTTGCTAGATAATACATAAACATACAGTTTCTAATGGGTTTTCCGGCCTTTTAACTTAATTTCTTTTCTCATTACTTTTCATTTCATTTCCAATTCTGATATAAAATCTATTTTCCAGAAATTTTTTGCGTGATCTGAAACTCCCTCACTTTAATAATGTACAGAATGATATTTTAAAACAACAACAAAGCCAAGATCAATGATAGCAGAGAAGCAAAATCAACCCATATTTTTAACTTTTCTCTTTCATGTTGAACTGCTTCACACACACTCTCTCCAAGATGGTTCCAAAATTATGTTGGAAACTAGTAATTATTTTGTGTATGTGAAACTTAAAAAAAAATCTGCCACATGAAAACAGTTGAGTTAGGACAAAACAAGACAGTTCAGCATAAGAATACATATATTTTTCTGTCAAATACTGGCTGGCATTGTTACTCTATTGCAAGGATTTATTAGCTAATTAATGATTAGGCAGATCATGGAGATAATCATTAAGAAATGAAAATTACATCCTTGACATTTTTATAACACAGAGAGAGGAAATAATGCCTAGAACTTGAAGGACATATATGAGTGTGCATAAAACAATGAAAAAAATCTCAATGTTAAGGAAAGAGAAGTAGTGAGTAAGTATTCCAGTACTCTCACTAGCTTCAGTGGCAGTGACTTACAAAGTTCAGTAATTTATTTTCCATAACAGCATTTACACTCTTTGGAACAAAAAACAGGTTGTAATAGCAATTGTTCTGAGTGTATCTTTGGGTTTGTATTCATTTACTCAAATTTCTTCTGTGTGAAGAATTAAACTGCTTTTTTTGGTTTTCCTCAGCCAGTATAAATCTGTTTAAGTCAGCGGGACCGTGTGATTATTGGTCTTATGGCACTCCATGTCCATCCAGCACTCCATTCATAAATGCATGAAAATGCAGGTCAGCTTTCTAAAGAAAACTACTTAAAAGTTTAAAGGATCATTGCCCTTTTTTTTTACGACTGGGAGTGAGACATAAATTTTTTTTCCAGTGAAGATTCTCAATATGCCATCTGTATATCATCATTCTTTACACAAAGGCCCACCGAGATTTCCTAGCACTACATTAAACAAATTAAGCACGTTTTTGTATTGCTACATTATTCAAAGCATTGCTCCCATGCTCTAAGACTCAGAACAGAAGACGACTTCTGAAAGAGAAGTCTAAAGAGAACACATCCAGTCTTACTATTTTTTCCACTCTGAAGTCTCTTTTTTTTGAAGGTGTGGCTGTGGGTAGAAAGGATAACGCAATAATGATCTTCAAGCAACAATACCTGTATTGTAAAATCGCAATTTATTCAGATGTCCTTTCCAGTGTAGCCTAAAGAAATAACCTGACATGCTAACAGACAGGTTTCTATTTAAACAAAAAAAGAAAAAAGAGAAGTCCTTAAGAAATAGCCTCTAAAAAACATGTTTTTGACTTTCCTCCTTGAATTTCCCTGACAAAAGTAATGAGTGAGGTGACAGGAAACCTGATATTAATTCTGCAAGTTCTAACTAGATGTGTAGGAGATCTAAGCCCAAGGAATAGAGCTGGAATGCAGAGCAAATAGGCAATTATTCCGAGCAGAAGAATTCTGTGCCTGATGATGACTTGCCTGTTTACGTTCTCCGGTGTCGGTTCTACAGAGAGTGTAATCTTCTATGTTGATGCCCATATTCAATCTTAATGCCTGATATTGAGTGATGGGAAGCTGTAGGGAATCTTGCAAAATTTGTCATTAATGGGTTTAACTCAATTGGCATGTCTGCCCGTGATATTTCATAAACACATAACCTATGCTACGTGATCGGAATAATTACTTAGAACCATGCAGAGCACCCATCTTAACATGGCACTTTTTGTTCTACGACTTTTGCCACCTTCTGCTTTACCTTTAGCCACTCATCTTTTAAAAAGAATAAATGCTGGTAAGAGGATATGCAATGACTTCCCCCCTTTTGCATGCACTCACACGCACTCACACAGTTCCTGCCTTTGCGATCTGAGGTTCTGAAGGAATCCAGCTCTCAAAAATCAAATTTTTGCCACTTGCTGGGATGGCTACAGCTCTCCTTCTCTACTGTCTGTGCGGACCATTCTACACTGATGCAAGGTATACTCAGAAAAAGAAAACTCCTGTCAGAAAGAAAACGAAAGATATTGCATGAAAAATTTTTGAGAAAGAAAAGAAAATCCTGCTGCAAATGTGCTTTTCAAATAGCTCAAAATTTATCCAGCTGTTTTTTTCCACTATTAATCTTCTGCCTCTTGGTCCTCTCTTTTCCAAATCCAACATCTGCTACCTTTGTTAGCATATGACGTGCAGGAGATTTATTTGTCCGTAAGGCCTCCCCGTACATAATGCAATTGCTATGGTTTCTGACCTATCTGAAAACTATCGTTCGCAGTGGACTGCATTCATTTATATGAATGGACTTTCATGACAAGGATCTTAATGACCCACCAGTAGAAGCACTCTCGGTATTTGCCTCTCTTCCATTATTGTAATAAACAAAATCAGGAAAATAACATAGGGTCTACCCTCGGGGAGGGTGTTCCAATTTACTGTGCCAGGCGTCTGACAGATGACTCAGGCATGGTGACACTATGCATGGCTCCTTCCTCTAAACCTGCCTTCTGTTTTTCAGCATCTTCGCAGTCACTTCAAAATTAAGGAAGCATACTGAATAAAATATATGTTCAGATGTACAGGACTATCACATGATGCAAAGTGTTCCCACTCAGCCTATATGAGAGAGTCCCATGGTTTTATTCAGTTTGCTAATAGCAACCGTGCTGTAAAATCACTACAATGCAATCTTCATTTCCAATCCCATCACAACGTGGCTAAAAAGTATTTTCTGAAAGCTGGATCTCATCAGATCTTCATATCAAAGTTTATGTAGCTTTTCTGGAGATGCATATAAACATCTGAACATTGTCCCCAGGAATTTAGTAAGGCAAGGTCAACAAGTGAGAAGCCAGCAAAGCTGAACAAGGAAAATCATACGATTTCAGTTTTAAGATCAGATTGACAATGGGTTGTGTTTGTTTTTAATAGTCATGCCTAGTTAATTCCCTTCAATTAGTAATTGTTGAAACTTTAGTTTGAATTTAAAAAAATCATATTACAAAGTAATTTAACAATGGTTATTATCACTTAAGTCTTTCAGACGTGCAATTATGCAAATCCACCAAGCACAATTCTGACTATATTTTCTTTACTTGGTTGAAATCACTATTAGAAGAATTAATTTACATAATGGCATCTGCTACCCCTCTTACAATTCGTATTTCAAAAATAAAGTGTGTGTAAGGTAACTTGTACAACAGTTTCACTATTCCTCATTTAAAATAGTTGCCATTTCAATTTTTTCCTCCTTGTTTAGTGAGGATGCAAATGCAGGACTGAGAAGCAGCAAGGAATCAAGAATACAGTTTAGGATATTTGCCAGTGCTGGTCTCATTGCCAAAGCACATGCTCTCTGAAATGCGCATACTTCATTTTAAATATAGACAGAATATATATGCAGAGCTAGATACAATAAAAGTTCCCATTTTTGCAGTACCGTGAAAATGTGTATGTTTTACAAAAC
The DNA here is from genome assembly GCF_000690835.1 of Fulmarus glacialis. Taxonomy (NCBI): domain Eukaryota; kingdom Metazoa; phylum Chordata; class Aves; order Procellariiformes; family Procellariidae; genus Fulmarus; species Fulmarus glacialis. The sequence continues at coordinate 40,172 of NW_009233808.1, read as the reverse complement.
TCAAAGCATAAAACCAAAAATTAAAATATTCAGCTCAATACTCTCTGCTGACTCCCTCCTCCAGTTCTCCTGAGTGAGGTATTTGAAGATTCTGGGCTCTTCAGTACTTTATCACGTGGCAAGTTAACAAAATGGTCCTTCATCCTTACAATCCTGTGCTCTAGCACATTTCATATCAGCTCTCACTTGGTAATCTCCTTCTAATCCAATTTCCTACCAATCCAGTTTTCCCTATTGCACTGAATAACTCCATATTTGGTGACATCTTATTTTCCATTACACTTATTTCTGGACTACCTAATTGGTTGACTTGAGTCTAACAGCACTCAATAAATCAAAAGCAAAAATCTTTACTAAAAATAGCTTCATGTTTCAATAACCCTATGATTCCACTTAGAGAATAATGCAAAGAAACCCCCTCCCCCCCAAAAAAACCCTAAAGGCATAAATGCACCATTTTATTCCTAGAATACTGTGGCATACTGGGCTGAACATCCTATCATCACCCTCACCATTATTATGGGTTTGAATTACTGGAACACAAGGGAGTCTATTGTATTAGGTTCCCTACAAGCAAGGAACAAAGCGTTTACTACTGAAGTACAAAACAAGAAACAACAGAAACGTAAGACAATATCTGGCACTGTTCTTTATGCATAAATAACATAATTCATGTCAATTTTCCGGTAGTGTCATTGCAAATAGAGTTTTAAAGATGGACCAGGAGAACTGTGATGGGGACTTACAGATGCTTCTGCATTCCAGATACATACAACACAGAAAAAGAAAAAGATTGCACATTTTACAGTAGAGATGGACCAAGAAAAAGATGTTACATCTCAAATGAAAGTTAGTTCAAACTCACGTTCAGGACCATTGAAATATCTGAGTTTTCACTGCTTGGTCATAATGCAGGAACTTTTCGCGATTTTAATTCAGGAGAGAAATGCTACGAAACCATATCATTTTGGACAGAAAAATAAATACTTGGGAATAAAATAAAATACTGCACTTTTGTCTGGTTCCAAGTTTTTTGTTTGTTTTCAAATTTTCTGTCCTTGTTCTCAGTTTTCTTTGTTATTGCAACTTGAAAGTTTCCTTCTCAATTTTAAATGGGAAAAAATCAGCACTTCTTTTAGAGGTTGTCAACTCTTTCTGAGTTCTGTAACGTGTGCCCTTGTCTAGAGATATCTAACTTTTCTCCAACTTCTCCTGCTTTGAGTGACAAAATGAAAATTAGATGAAAAAGAAGCTGAAGTTCAGCATTGCTGTTGTTGACACTTTCTTTGCAAGTCCTTTTTCTCACCATTTTCACCTAAGATATTTCTTTTAGTTATTCTCAGTGTTTTCATTAAAACATTCATTTTTACGTATCTGACATATATTGTGCTTTAGAGTTTCTTGGATATGAAAACACTGAAATTGTGTTTTAACCCACATTATGAAACAAAATCCTTATGTTATAAAACATCTCACAGAATGGTGATTCCATTTGTTGGCACTTTGGAACTAATTCTAACATTAAACTTGAACAAAGAACTGTCTGCCATTCCCCGTGTTTCTCTGGAAACAACAAAAGCAAAGTATTGCACGCATGGTCAGGCACTTAAATCCTACATCCATATATCCTAACACCACCAACATTCAGAATGATCCAACAGTCAACTATTAATTGTGTCACATCTGTATAGTAAGAATCACAGAAATAAGAAAAGACTCAGTAGGTGATTATTCAATTATTACTAGAAGTGGTGGTAGCAGTGCGTGCGTACTTGCCTTGGAAAATACCAAGATAATATCTATGCCACAAAGAGTACGCAATCTAAATTAGGGAGACAATATAATGAGAAATGCATACAGCCTTTGAATAGCACATTTGCACATAAATGAATTGAAAATAACACATATTCCATATAAACATTTCTTGCTCTTTTTTTGTTAACTCCTCTAAATTAGACACATCTTACCACACTGCAGATGACTGCTAAATTTGCAAAGACATTAACACCAAGAAATTCTACCTGGGTGTTTATTTCTGCTTGTAGCATGCATTTGGGAACTGTGAGAGAATGGTGAGGCTGGGCTAGATCCAGATTTCTATGAAGTCCATACACTTAATGTATTGTTTTATCTGTTAGTAGTTCAAAGATCAGTTTCTTTAAAAATTAGGCTGATAGCTGCTCGTCTTTTGCATTTTAAGCCATGCTGCTAAATACTTTTTTGGTTTTCTACTTAAATGAAAAAAACTTGCATATGTAATAATAATCCTGGATATTCCTTACTGTTTACTCTACCTTCTGTAAGTGTGCTAACCCAGTACTTATTGATTTGATACTGGTAACAGGCACTACCTACAATGTGCCTGTTACAATGTCTGGTGAATCAATCACTATTACCATAGCACTACATTACAACTCGGTCCAAGGTTTTTGCGTTCACTGCACAAAGTAAATACTGTTTATTGCTGAAAAACTACCAACCTCAAGCCAAGCATGCTGTGTTATCGCATATTTTATTATAACTTGTGATACTAGACCATGCTCAGCGTGTTCATCTGCACACTGGCTTTCTGAGGGAGGAAACGGGGGAGTCTCATCTGTCTGCCAAAATGAACTGTAAGAGAGAGTCATTACAGCTAAGCCCATGATAAAAGATGCCATGCCATTAGCAGTTCAAGCAATTTCTCATATTCTACTGCATTCAGTATTTAGCCTTAACATTGAACAAGTTACTTTTCTCTCTCACTGACAGGTTAGCACCTTTCCAAAGCACTTTTTAAGAGACCTGGCAAAACCAGAGCTGTTCCCCTTGCTCTGTGCAATCAGAACTAAATTTTTGTTGAAGAGAAACACTCTTAGACCACCAGCCCAATCCTTACTGTAGGTACAATCAATGAGTTCATTTTCTATGAAGTAGAGTGCATGGGGGAGGCTTCTCAGGATGATTTCTCTAAGCAACACATAATGCTACAGAGATGATGGCTACCTGCTTCTGCTGGAGTCTGCCTAAATAAAACAAACTAAGCAGGTTTCACTATGGACAACTGTTATATCTTGCACCTATTAATATCATGTTTCCTATAAAGATTATATACACACTCACTGGGTGAAAACCCTACTTAGGGTACGTGTCCTCTCTCAAGAGGCAGGGAAAATGCAGCAGAAGGAACTAAGCATACATGGAGCAAATGGTGGAACCACACCAAGAACGAAGATGCCCTTTGACATCAGCTCTATGGTTACTAAGCAAGATCCCCTCATGGTACTGAACTTCTATTTTTGTGGAGGATTTGTTTCACCTTAAAGCAGATATGGGCATTATAGACCTCTACATGCAAGCTGGTCCTCTTGAGATTCCTCTATAATCAGTTGAGAAATAAAAGAGCAGATTTATGACTTCAGACATATAACCAACTTCAGGACAAGATGAAACATGAATTGAAAATGCCTATTTCGTTCTGTTAACTGTGAGAGCAGACCAGGTGATTTAGTGGGATGTAAGCTTCTACATTCAGCTTCTGGTGACTAAACTCAGTCTCTTGAGCCTGAAGATTAGAATTGCTACTCATAGAGGTGCTTTCCAAAATGGAGTGAGATTTGATCTTTCTGTGCAAAATAAAAAAGGGAATCTAATTATAAAGAGTTTGATAAGTGTCTTTTTGACATTTGACAGTGTCTCTCTCTTTTTGATTTGTCTGTGGAAACTGTCCTCACCATACGGATGGGCGAAAGACAAAAATAATGACAGAAATCACCATTGCCCAATTTTCTCTGCCTACAGAAGACATTCACATTTGATCCACATCCCGGGCCCAGTTCTTATCTTCTTCAGAATAGTCAGTCCCTTACTTCTCTTAGCCATTCACTTATTCTTACACCACATCAGTCCAGCACTGCAGATGCTTTCATTAAAAATGCTGAGAAATAGAGATGACTGTTGGTCTGGCCTGGAATTTGGAAAGAAACTCAATTTAAAATCAAAATGAATTTAAATGTCTCTGGATATGGCACTGCTGAAAGAAGCACTGCTGTGAAGCTCTCAATTTACTCCACCAAGAACTTTCAGGTTAATATATATTAATGTACTTTTGGTAGGTCTGCAATGCAAGTTTGATTTGTTTCTCCTAGAAGCAATTTACTTTTAAATTCTAAAGCTGTAGGCATCTGAAGAATGCTTAGGTTGACTTAATCATGGCAAACCAACATATACAGGGATTAAAAGAAGCCAACAGTCTACATACAGTCTATTTAGAGAGGTAGTCACTTGATAGCATTAAGGTGACATAAAAAAGAAAACAAAAAAAACCCTTTTAAAACTTCCAAACAGATTTTTAGACCCAGAAGGCCTGATCCTGGTGTCTAACCAATGCAACCAATTACCTTCAGCATAAGAGGTGAGAGAGGAACAAAAGTGAATAAACCTGTTTGAAAGCTGTCTTCACATGTTCCTGACATTCACAAGGCATTCACAAGCCTATTCTGACCCTTCTTTGAATTAAAGGAGATGCTGGAGAGGAGGCTGCAGCAAGAATTTCAGCTTCAGTGGGCAAAGGTTGTGAGCCAACAGCTCTCCTCCATGGAGGACAGGTTTTTTTCTCCTATCTCCATGAAATTTGAACTAAGGGAGACAGTAGCGCCCATTGGGACTCTTCTGCCATGATGGGGATCTCTGGCATCCAGCCGTCAGAAGAGATGAGGGGAAAGTGTGACTGTGAGAGTGGAAGGAGATGCTTAACCACCACAATCACTGGTAACTATCACTGTATGCAGAACAACCAGCCAAGGAGCGCTCCTCGGGGAAAGGGGTAAGCTGGCTTTTTTGAAGTTTGACTTGGGACGCCTTTTTACAATGACATAAGAGGAGTAGTCCACCTTCGCTGTCAACAAGGGAACCTCAAGTCTACTTATCTTATCCTGGGTTTCCTTATATTCATGCAGCTGCCTTTCACAACACTAGCCACCGATCTCATGGTAGTTCACACATTTATGCACAACAGACAGCAAGGTGTTAATAGGGAAAAGTGGCAGGTTTCCAAGTGGTCTATTTTTGTTTCTCCAATCTTTTTTTTTGCTGGAAAAGCTAAAAATCCTATTAAAACAATTTGGCTGGCTTTCACTCTCTTTACTAATCAGACTGGCTAGCAAGTGACTTCTTGGTAGCTGAGAAATACCTGTCTTCCAGACTTTACTAGTAACACCAATTAACACAGCAGGAAATATAAATATTTCTACCATGCAAGTGATCATTGCAAGGCAACCACACTCTGTTGATCAGGGTGAATAATGACTCCCAATACCTGTGCAAGTTTTTACTCTCCAGCACTGGAAAAGAGAATAGGAGAAATGTATTTTTAACCTTTTTCAAGAATGAACAGCTACATTCTTAATAAAAAAAAAAAAAAAAATCCCCAAACTGTATTTGTCAGAATGTGAAAATGCATGTGAGATGTAATGTCTATTAGCTTCTATTTAGCGTCTTCCTCACACCAGGGAACTTTATAATAAGAAGCAGCTGAGGAGAAATCAATGTTGGCCTCCATGGATGTTCTGTATTCATAGGGATGGCTCCTCTGATTGATTTGTTGGCAACGTGAGATAAAAACAATTTAAATTAAAAAAAGAGCCTAATGAGAGCTAAAGTCTGTATGAGAGAAGAGTGGGAGACTAACACCAAAACAAGGAGAAGATCCCTAACAGCTCCTCTGATCTTGCTTTATTAACTTTTTGTGCACACGGACAAGGACAATGGAAGGAGAATGGCTTCTCCCCTAAATTTGACCCCCCCAAAGGTAAAACAATCAGGTCAAAACACCTCAGGCATGGCAGAGTATGAGAGGAACTCTTTGGCTGAAATAATAGCAGAGCACCATTTATTCTTCTCCAGTTTACAAACTAGACAGCCCCATTCTTATTTCTTTATGCTTATAATAACGTCTCCCTACTTGCACTGCTGCAAAGCTAATCCTCCAATCTTCCACGCAGCACTATTGGGACAATGTAAGAGTACACACTGGCTGCAGGCCAGTCCAGCACCTGATACCACCTTCAGAATGTAGTCCCCCTAGAAAAAGAAATGCTTCTCATAACTATTAGAACACATACAGAATGCCCCTTTCCTCCTCCACATCGAGTTTCATACACTGTTCTATACACACGTATGCTTCATAGCCACAGATACCTATCTCAGCAACTGTTAAACAGGGAGCCTATACCTGAAGGAAGCAGGGGGGAACCTGAAGCATTCACAGAGGCATAGATGAAGCTTGAAAATGGTATGAAACATAAATTACACTGTACATAAATTCAGCTCAGTGCCACTCTCCATGTAAAAAGCTAACTACATGTTCTTGGTGGGCAATCTTCTGATGCATATTTTCTTTCCAATCGGTGCTGCGCATCTCTTATCTGCACCTCAGGTCTCTGCTGTATATCCTGACGGTGCCTAGTGCACAGAAATCCTGTTGAGATCAATGAAACTTCTATGCATAGAAGTGGCAGGGAATGAGCAACAGAGATCTCTGGGGTAGGTAAGTCTTAGAAATCAAGTTAAAGGAAGGTGAGTTTGCCCTGTGTGACTGGTTGAAGATTTATTTCAGGCTTTATACAATTCACTGTAAGCCAAAGACAGGTCTGGGGTTTTACTTGTTGTCGTTGCTTTTTAAAGGAACACTGAATTAATTGTATTTAGAGGCAGATTGTGCAGCTTTGCACACTGTCCAACAAAGAGCAAGAACTATTGTCTTCCAGCACAGATAGAGAGTCATCATATAGATGCACTGAGGTGTAAAAATTCCAAATTGAGTGGGAGTCTCGAGCCTAATGTATAGCTGTGCACTTAGTCTGAAGTGGTTTTGGCAGAAAAGAATCAAGACATAACACTTAGACTTAACAGCAGAGTACTTACTCTTGTCTTTTGTCTCCTGGTGGTGGTTAAGTGGCAGGTTATAATGCAAAGTGCTTTCATCCATGCAGGATTACGCCTCTCTCTTCCTCACAATTTCCATTTGTGTGCTCTCCAGGATCAAGTATATTTTCCCAATACATGACAGAATTATCAGGGAAACTGAGCTCTCATAAGGGTTCATACCTTATCATCACTGAGCCCATCCTAGTATTTCATACAGACTTCCCTGGATCACAGCTGCTATAAAACACAGAAAACTCTGAAGGACACCAAGATTAGGCCATCGACTGCCAACACCACCAGAACACAGAGTAGAAAGTTTGCTTTAAAGATTATCTGTTTATGTGATTCACTTTGCCTCAAAGCTTTGTAGTTAGATAAATGCTTTTTTCCTTCATCTGGGTTAGTACATGCCAGTGTAACACCACAGTCTCCGCAGCTCATCCCCTGTAACTCACCACCATAATCAAAATGTTAACATGAATGACCCAGAAAGCAATCACTCAGCATCGACACAAAACTACCTCTGTCAGGCCACATGGGCTTACAAGGTACAAAAGAGCTTTTTGCTGTGAAGGACAGATATTCCAGCAAATACACTCAGCTAAACATCCACCTACAAAAGTTAAAGCTCTTCATCACACATTTCTGATCATACAAGTATTCCCAAACTGAAAAATAATATGCTTTTGTATTTTATGCTCTGCAGCATGCTTCCACCTACTGTTAGTCCATTCCATTGGAATGTATATCCACTCAGCTCTATTTTTTTCTTAATTTTATGATTTAGCGCACCCCTTACATTTTTAAGTTAATAATTTTTTTTTTTTTTTTTAAAGTAAACTTCTCCCTCCAGAATGAGGAATCACCGTCTGTTTTGTTCCTTTGATGAAGTATGCCGGCTACCACCCACCGCAGACCCTTCGCTGTTACCAGTTCAGTTTCACCACAGGGCACCAGTTTGCAACTGTTTCAGCAGTCCACTAAATCCTAAAAGTAATCGCATGTTACTGCCAAACTGCTGAAACATAGAAAAGGTATCAACCAAACAATGCAAATAAATTTGTAAAGGTACTTTCAAGAACATGTTTAGCAGAGCATAAAGCTATAACTCTATCCCATCCAGGTTACTAGCGCAGCAACCAGCACTTTGCCATTTGAGCATATAATGCATGGAAACGAGGAAACCTGGAACCCGTAGCAGGGGATCGCAGGGGCCACTTCCTCATGTCACAGTCTGGAGTATTAGGAAATATTTCAGGAAAAATTTCAAGCTTCAAATCCTTTGTCAATCATTTGCATAGCAAAACGCATCATTGTACGCAGAGCAGCGACAGCTTTCCTCACTCACAGATGCCCACCGTGGCTGATGTATGCCCACGAGCGGTTATGGAGGATACAAGAGGTGGTTGTATCTCCCATAAGTGTGAACTTTCCATCCTGCACGGGGAGTGTGGAGTCATTAGTCTTAATGATTCAGTCAACTCACCTGAGGATACATCTGGTCATGACTGCTAGGCAAACCTTGGGAGTTCAATTCCCAACTTTGGCAGCGCAATTTATTTACATATAGATGATGAAAATTCAGCTCAAAAATGTAATACAAAACAATAAATCATATATCCAGATATAGCTGTCTGCCACGAATAAAAACCACCCCAATAAAAATCAGTGAAATACATTTTAAACAGAAAATACTCCAAAAAGCATAGGACCCAACCACTTACACTAAAATCAGTTCTCCCTAATCCCAAGATTTATACTCTATTTTGAGGGCCAGTCAGTAGGAGGATTACAAACATTTGTTCTGGTCTCAAAATTAAGGCCCAGGTTTAGAAACCTGGAGATCTGGGTTCTGTTTCTGTCTAGGCCTCAGAGAGTCATGTTGGGAGGTTTTCACACTGACTGCACAGCAACTGTCTTTGCAATTCAGTGGGCAAAATACAGGGACTTTAGTTCCCCATGCATTTCACAGAGAGAGCAGGAGTCTTTGGAAGGCCAAGTCAACTCATCTGAGCAGGACGCTGAGTACAAAAGGTATCAAGCGCTCCTACCCATCACCTCATCGTATCTATGCCTCAATCTCTTTACTGGGGAAACTGGGGTATTTTCCTCATGTACAGGAACTGAAGGAAGCTAAAATAATTGATATTTGGAAAACATTACCTTAAATACTGCTGACAGAAACCAGATTTCTTAATCTGTTGAGAGGATCTGACAGAGAAAAGAAGATAGCATCCCTGTGCTCGTCCTAAACATGAATAACTTTGTATCCTCAGGCACGAGGAAAGAAAGGGGCAGCTGCAGTCGTTGTTTGCCACTCCATGGCACCATTGGCCACTGAACTCTCTCAAGCCCTGGACCCAGTAATGGCCAGATTTTTATACAGTTCCACCCCACAAAATCGCCTAGATGAAGATTAGGTTTTTAAAAGTGCTCTGTCCCTTCTAACACCCTTGTTGACATTTAAGACTGTACACTTCAAGAATTTGAAATATGGATATTTATGTTTGTGCTCAGATGAAACTTGAACTCTGAACAAAACATGCCCCAAATCTTTAGTGAGCATCACAGCAGCTCAAACCATTAAAATCCACTTGCCATTGATCACCTAGAAGAAGAGGAAATCCTTTGAAGTAATGTAAAATGTTCAACTTAAAGCACTGACTTCTTTTGCACCAGCTTTGTAGATATCTAACACGTAATTTCTTTACATATTATGAACAAGATCTTCAGGGATTTAGTGAGAGAAGCATGTGTGCATTTTGTTTTACTCTCTCTGCCAACCTTCCCCTCTAAACACATAACCAGGTCTAAAGGATGATTAAATAGGTAATGGAATGAGGCATAATGTGACATCTTACTGAAAGATAAGAGGGCAAATACAAGTATTTAAACCTTTTTTCTAGCTTGTGATAGATAAAGCAAGCACCATTATGTAGAATAGATTTCATGTTACTTTAAATATTCTGTACATCTCCCATAAAGCTTTTGTGTAAAATTCTTCCCTGCATATATAGAAATGAATCATATCACATTATAGCTGGCTATGCATTCTTCCCTGAGCACACTATGTTTTAAATTGCAAAATCCATTTTTATTTTCTTTTTCATTTGTCACCTCACCACTGGAAGGAAGGTTTCCTGGAGCGTATTCCATTGCATGTCTGACAATATCAAGTCTGCCTTTGATACATTAGTATAAAAAATTGAGGATAAATGATTACATTTACATGAGGTCAATGAACAAGTACAGGAGACAGAAAGCCTACACGATTCATTGTATCTTCTGCTACAAACCTCTGAGACTTCTTGATGAGAATACAGATATAATAAATAAGCAGTTAGCAGGGAAATAACTCATTTTTTAGTACTCTGATAATTTTCAGATAATTTCATGAATATTTGGATAAATAAACCTGATATGACTATGTCGTCTTTGTTATCTGCCGTCTCACAATTCAGCAACATGCTGCACAGTGTTAGCCTCTCCTTGTCCTTACTGTAAGTCAGCCATTTGGAAATGAGGCACTGATGGATTTTCTCTCTGAGGCATTCTCCTTTCTAATTCTGAATTACTACCTCGTCCCAATCAATGTATACATTCACAACATGCTAATGCAATAAACCTTTAAAACAGGTGCAAGCATAGTATAATGCTTTATGTCACACTTGTGCTTGAAAAGAAGAGGAAAAAAGAAGAAAATCCTTGTAAAACATGTATAAAGCAGAAAGGTTGAGCATCCTCTGCAGGGCTAAAACACTCTTCAGGATACTAAGGGAGAATCTGTAAATATTTAACATTGCTACAAGCAGAGGGATTAACAGAGTAGAGCTCTTTGATCAATACTTGCAGCATCATGTATTATTTCCAACAGGCATGAACAATAAATGCTATTTATTGACTAAAGTATGCTACACATCATTGAAGTTTAATACATGGGGACATGAAATTCTCTCTTGATCAGGAGTAAGCCACTGACCTGACCGTAGCCTAATCAACCATTTCTTGCACTGCAGTAGCGCTTGATGGTTCCCAGCCTCATTTTTGTGGGAGCTTTCCAAATCATAGACAAATCCAGTGTCTGACATCAAAAGGTTAACGTATTAGATAATTTAAGATGAAATTAAACAAAGGTGGTGCAACAGAACAAATGGAAGTATGAGTAGTGAGAGGGTAAAAAGCACAAAATCACTTGGGTTCATAGACTAATTAGATGTTCAATTATAGTAGTTCTGAATAAGAAACATTTTTGTTTTATTTTTCTAGCTTATGAAAATAATAAGAAAGAGTTTTGGTAGCTTTTGTCCCAATTTCATTTTATGCAGTGCCATGCAAGCTGAAAAGGAACAGCAAAGGGGAACATGGCAGCCAAACAGAATCAGTGCTTGTTGCGGCAAACCCGATCAGACCGATGGCCAGTCTGCCCCAGACAATGCACTGTATCTGATACATAAAAAGAAAGTTCAAGAAAGCAAACTGTAGACATCTGTGAAATAAACGGCCTGTAAGAAAACATTATATGCCTTGTCATTCTGAGTCTCTTAAGATATATTGCAGGATTCTCACTCATTAATCTTACTGGAATACATACGAAATTACCTGGCACTACTTGGCAAAAATCAACCTGTGAACCTAACACTGCTCTTTTAAACTTCACATTCTTCCAGTAGCTGAAATGCCTTGAAACAAATGGTATGGTTTCCACCCTTCATGCAAAACCCTGCTGCATATTTGACTGTAAAGAAAAAGCACAAACAAGGAATTTCACATCAGTCATTCCTACCGCTAAGACCTTTTGAAGATAAATTGTTACAGTCCACTGTCCTTAAAGTCTGCTCCCCACCTCCACCTTTTCTGTTGTTGTAACATGCAAAAATGTTTATTGTATTTACATAAAAGCTTGGACTAGATAATACACCAGATAAAACCCCATAATAATACAAGTGCATTACTCTAAAGCCCAGCAACCTATACCTGTACAGGGGCAACACAGACCACACATGCAGATGTGAATCTCTCTTTCTCTCAACGTTGAACATGGATGAATTAATCCCATGGCAGTCTGCCCCTGAAAATTGTGCTTATCTGCTACTGAAGAGACCAAACACTCACTGAAGTGCGAGGGGAGGACTTCCAGTGCACGCGAGCTCTGCTGCCTCCAGACCCACAACCTCCCAGGGCTGAGCTCATTTCCCATAGTTCATAACCTATATTCAACAGTGCTGTACACTGCTGAATTCAAACCTATGCTGCTTATTTGGAACTAGGTAATCTGAATAAAATGAAATAACTTTTGCTCAGAAGGGAACTCTCTCAATTTTCTCTTCACAGCTGCATTTTCTGTTACTCAATTTCAAGGAAGCCAAAGTGACTGAACGCACCTGACCTAATCTTTTTAAAGGGCTCATATATGGCTTTCAATCTCTTCCTCGCTGACTGATGTTGTATCACATCCAGGAAGCAAAGAGGAGCTTCCCATGTAAACTCTGAATAAACTTTTCCGGAAAGCGTATTTAAACTCCTATTTCTAAGAAGGAAAAAGGTTAGTCAAGTAGACAATTGCTATGTATTTCACTTTTTAATTTCATTTATCATATACTTCTCATGAGGTTTCTAAAGGATATATGTCAAAAGCTAAATGTGAAAGTCCAAAGAAACCACGTAGACACAACCATATACCACCTTACATAAAATGTCATTATTCCTCAAGAATGATTCTTGAAGATAATTCCTTAAATTACCATTTTATATTTTTTTATTTTCAAATATGGACCTCCTTTTCCTCTAAAAACATTTTGAGTTTTCTTCTGCAGTTATAAGCTTTTCTTATGATTCATCAAGAGTTATGATAATACTTTATGACTGCTTTTAACAATCACACATAATCTTAAACATCTATGAGGGATTTCAGAGAACAAATTTCAGCAGTCACTGAAATAACAAGACACCAACTTTAAAAGGTTGCCACCTCAAGCTACCAGACTGACTTGTTTTCTACAGCTGGTTTAAGAAATACGAACAACTCCACAATGCTAAAATAAATGAAACCAAAGCAAACATTGCATTCATTGAAAGTACTGATAGAGGAAAAGAAACCACAAACTGAATAAAATCTGAAAATCAAAACCCTTTCCAGCACTGCAGCCCACAAGAACTCTTTAGGGCATCTGAGCAAATGATGGATATTCTCTTGGCTGATAACAGGACTGATGCACAGAAGACATTGTGTATAGAAATGATGTGAAGTGAGTAAAAGAGGATGAAGAGAAGAGGATGTATGCACTTAAAGAGGAACAAAGACATCAAGAGTAAGAGAAAATATCCTGGAGGAAATTTCTAATGGCACTAAAGAGATGACTCATACTTGAGAGACTCAGAGAGACAGATGACAGTGTATGCTGAGGAAGGTGGCTAAAGGCAGACCACAGGCATACATTCAATACATAAAAAACTGAAGCAAAAAGAGAAACAGTCATGTTAATGAACCTCCTTGCCATAAAACCCTTTCCCACCTTTTATCCTTTTTAATGCAAACTGTATACATAAATGCATGTACAGAATTTTAATGAGATGTACACTTTAAATGTATTAAAATGAATTATGCAGGAAAGCAGCAGGAGAGCAACAGATGTACAGATTCATGGGTGACATGCTTAGTTTCACTTGATGAATGCTTGTTTTGTTGTTTTGAAAAATTAATGTAATGAAATATTTAAAGTGAACAAGAAACTTTAAAATTGACTTGGGGGATGGATTACTTCCTTACAAGGACAGGGTTTTATTAAAGAAAATATGCTGCTGGCATCTGAATCAGGACTCTATGAACAACCATTATATTACTCTAAACATTTTAGGAATGTCTTACAGACAGTGTGTTTCCGAACCATGGTACAACACCTCTTATGGCCTATGAGGCCAGAGAACAAAGTCTTCACAGCAAACTTACAGGACGATGTTTCTAATTAAAAAGGTGGTGATATGATAATCTTCAAAAACTTCTGAAGGCTGACAGAAGACCAATGCTGTCCTTTGGTCCAAAAAAATTATGGACCACTGCTTTTACCTATACCAAATAGAGACAGTAATAATTCTAGAAACACCATTAACATTTAACCATCTTCCTTCCAGGTACGTAACCAAATGAAGGAATTAGAAAATTCTGATAATTCCTCCATCTCGTATTTCTGTTCTTAAAAGTGTCTATTTTCTTATCTAGAGCATGATTTTCTGAGGCTTCTTTTAAGCAGAGGAACTTTGGGTGGTCTTCACTTTTGTAAACTACCTTCAGGTATTTAAATTTAGGCATCTAAACCAAAAGGACATCTGAAAACCAAACGAGATGCTCTGCCTAGGCTCTTCAGCTTTCATTGGCAAGAGCTATGAGGGAGTCAGATACGTATGCTTGATTCCCCACTGCAGCCTGTACAGCATATAGAGAAAAAGCAAGTACTAAGCCTCCGATTCCCCAGCCCGAGGTCAAATCCCAGAATTATAAATAAGAGGGAGGCTGTAATGCCCAATGGAAAGTGATTGTGAACGAAGCAACAAACAGGAATTATTAACCTTGCTCACAGCGCCTCAGGGAATCAGAAAATTTTTATTATTTTCAAAGAATAAGAATGTTCTTGAGAATATCCAGCCTCTCCTCCATGAGAAAATTGTTCATGAAGCAAGTAAAGAAGAACAGAGGAGGTTATGATGACATAACTTGCATGCCGAGCCTTTGAAATGATAGCCTCGTGAGAAAGAACATGAATCAGAAGGATTCTTTGATTTTTCCTTTTAAAAAAAAAAAAAACAAAAACACCCACAACACAAAACCCTCACATTGTCCAGTACTATGCTCTTTACCATTTAGAATGGCTGGTAGCCAAGAAATGCAAACCAACCACGTATGAATGATACAGCTGCAAAGTTGTTCTGCAAAAATAAAAGAACTTTTTGTGGCCTCATAATTTTCCCTGACTCTAATCCATCTATGAATAGATCACTACCGATAACAGCAGCAGCAATTGAAAAACCTTCTGGGTAAAAACATCTAAATTGCATAATATGTAGAAACCGTATTATTTTTATAACAATTTAACCTCAAGCCTTACCTGTGTATCTGATAGACAGCCTCTCTCACCCCAATATCTTGATCCCCTATATACAGGATCCACAAGCAGAACACATTTTCATGGTGGACTTTACCAAAGTATATTTTAGTTTCATGAAAATTCAATTAAACGACAGAGTGCAATTATCTGTTTACTGGCAAACAGGCAGTCCACATTAGTTCAGCTCTGCTTTGCTGAACTGTGTTCAACTGCTCAAAGCATTCAAATGTTTCATTATGAGATTTCATCAGACACCCCTGGCTCCAGCACCATGGCACAGAAAATGGGATGCACAATGCCCACTGCCCTCCATATTTTGGCTGCTGCTTTTTAAAAGCTATCCCTGCTCTCTACAGAAACTGTTTGCAAGTATATCAAAGGTGAGGATAGCTTCATGTATATATGGTTTGCATTATCCACATCTTATCTAGGCTGCTCCCTCCCTCCATTTTTTAGCATAGAAAATTGAAAATTAACTGTAGTGGCTTTGCTTTTGCCTCACTTCAGTCATAATGCCTAAAAAATCAACAGTGATGGTATTTTATACTGTATTAACCACATGCAGCCTTACATCCTGGTGTAACTTCCCACCAGCACACATGAAGCCACCCTGTCCCTGCACGGCTGAGCTGGCATCCACATGTTGATGGCATAAGATACATCTGACTGAATTGCCATTTAAACCTGAAACTCCTGATGGAGCCAGAAAAAGCCTTGATCCTGGGAAATGTTTCAAGTGAGCTGTCCCTCTTCCCGATGCAGACAGATCTCAGATCTGAAATGTCATGCACAATTACCCTAGAGTCCTTGATTCTGAATCTCCAAATAACTCCCAGCATTAAGCAGGCTCTCCTCTTCCCCCGACAACTTTCAGGACTTGATTTTAGTGAAGTACAAGATTTATCCTTCAGAAGTATTGGCTAAAATGAGAGCCATGACTTAAGACAGAAAAAAAATACAACATTTATTCTTACAAATGAAGCAGCAGAATGCAAACTATTAGGAAACAAATAGTAAGAATCCTTCACTATGCAGGCAATCTAAAGATTTCCAGACTACTTTTTATTCAATCCATGTTTGGGACCTCTCTAATTAGGACAAAACCTCCCTCTTTGTGATGGTGGAGCACAAAGACACTGGTATTGGGAATCAGGTTTGTACTGTGATTCAGTATTACAATTGTGTATTACAATTGCTGTATCATGCTTGTGTTGTGACTTCCGCATACTACTATATCACTCTTCTAAATCAAAATCCCATGTAACATCAAATATCTTCAAATACGTAAATTTGGTATTAAAACACTAAACCCTCCTGCTGCCTCAGACATGTTGGATAGCCTGTAGGTCAGGACTGGCAGTCGCCAAATCTCCTTGGCGCTACAGGGACGAGGAGGTCGGTGAGTTGTGGGCCAGCAGCAGGGGTCTATGTTTCTACGGGGCCCAGGAAGTAAGGCAGTGAGGTGGCTCATGATATCAAAAGGCCGCTTTGATGGCCACACACGTGGGCCACCATCCCAATGGCCATGGGAGCAGTCTTCTGATGCTCCACGTTTCCAAGGAGATCTGGAGCAAGCAGAATCCAGACAAGCAGAGGCTGCTGTCCTTTGGGTGGCATGCCGAAGAGGCACTTCACTGGGTCATGGACTGGATCATTTGGCTTGGCAGGGAAAGGCAACAGATTAAGAAGAGGGACATCTGAGACGACAGCTTTGGCACATAAGTCATCACCAGTGCTTGTGTACATGATGATGGGGTGGAGCCCATGGAGCAAAGCGACATAGTTGAACCCATGGAGCTGGGCCCACTGGCATCCCCTATAGGCATATGTTCTCACCCTTACTGTGCTGAGGCAAGAGGGCTGGTCATTCATGTGATGTCACTGTGCAACACCCGTGATCGCTAGTGCTGGTTTGAGATGGGGGTAGAAAATCACCGGCCAACACCTCCTCCTTGGAAGAAGGCTCAGAGGAGATGGGCACAGGTGAGGTATGTGCCCATGAAGCTCAGGGAAAAATATAGGGGGTGACCACAGCCTTGTAAAGAAAGCTGAACTAAGCTCAACACGAAAGGCACCGTAAAGTGGCCTTTGTTTTAGATAAACAGCACTATCAGTTGAGTGGATCACCTGTTTGTGTAAATGGACTTCCCTGAGTTAATCCAAAAGGTGTGAATGTCCTCCTGAGCTGGCCAGACCAGCATGAAGGAAGTGTCTACAAGCCTCAGGCCCACATGAAGTATAAAAACTGGACAACTAATACAACAAACTTGGAAAAGCGCAATAGGTTTGAGCTGATTTCAAGCCATGTATTCCTTTCCAGTGACTGGGGATGCTCAGCGTCATGATGGTGAAGCATATAGAGATCAGCCCTAAGAATCACGTTTCTGTTGTGATTCCACTGTATATAACAATTGCTATATCATGCTTGTGCTGTAGTTTCAGCATATTGCTGTATTGCTCTTCTAAACCACAATCCCACATAATGCCAAATATCTTTAAATAAGTAAATCTGGTGTTAAAACATTGAACTCTTCTCATGTGAAATATCTGAAGGAACCCGATCAGGGAGTATTGAACTCTGACAATCAGAAAGTCTCAGGAGGAAAAATTTTTTCTGTGGGCTGTTAAAATTATACTACTAACAATCTAGTGCGCAGAGACTCCAAACTCGCCCCTTTTTATTTTTATACAATGAAAAAAACAATAATCATAACAAAGAATATAAATAGAGTAGATTAGAATCTGCTCTCAACCAAGCAGTAACAGCCATGGGAAAGCAGAGATGATGCCGTTAAGTGCCTATTCCCCAACATCCTCTTCCTGTGAGCTCACAAGCCCAAAGACATTCTCAGAACTGTGATCGCACTGCGCATGGAAATGAGCAACCAATTTTGAAGCAAATAGGAAAAAAAAAAAAAGTATTAGAAAAAAAAGGAGGGGAAGTCTTTTAACCAGGAAATTAAAACCAGGATCTAACAAAAGCCTTAAGCATGTTTCTAATTTTGGTAAAGGAGGAGATTCAGCATCTTAAAGACTGTCTTTTTGTCTGGACCAGGCAACAAGCAGTGAAAAAATTTCAACACACAGAAAAAAGAATGAAATTGAAGACAAAACAGCAAAAGAAAAATCTATCAGGATGTCAAATGCAAGGAAATGTGCTGAGAACTGGCTGTTTTTAAGACTGACGCAACTTTTAAAAGCTAGCACGGAAGAGGAGGAACTGTTTTAAGTTGATAGATGCTTTAGAGTTCTTAACAAGAGAAAACAGGAAATACCTAAGGAATTGTTATTTTGGTTGTGGCAGATATTAGGGACAGACCTTTACAGTGCCACAAGAGCAAAAGGATATCCTCTTTGAAAGGAACACGAGTCCTTTTCTAAGAGCTAAGCTCAATTGCAGAAGCCCATAAAAACGAACTGATGCGTGTGAATGTTAACATTCATGGCTCAATTCCCCATCCAGATCAGCTGAGATCTAATTCCAAGAGACAGGTATTTCAGCACAAAAGCACATGCCAACAAATTAAAAGCAGTATCCAGATGGAAGACGCAGGCAGCAATGGTCTCAAAAATGGGCACACAATGGTAAAGTATCAGGAAACTTAATTCCTTAAAAAGGATTACCTAGGAAAACAGATTTATAATCTCTAAAACCAAAATAAAACCCATCAAAACCATCAAAACAAACACAATCTGACTTTAAGAAGAGTTAATGAGCTTGAACTAAGATGTAGGATTAAAAGCTAGATTTCTTTGAGATCCGCTAGTGAAAAAGTATATGGAAAAGCTATGCATTAATTATTTTTATTATTCTTAGCACTCCAAACTTCTTACATGATATCAAGCCAATCTTCCCTTCTCTGGTCTCACCTTCCCTGCCATAAAGAATGGCCAAAGATTCCTCGGCATATTACCCTGTGAGTTAATTCATTTGTGGGATGCTCAAGTATTAGGGACATTGAACGGAATGGAAATAGATATGCATATTGAACAAACAAAAACGTCCAAAGCATTCACAGTATAAACAGAACAGAACTGTTTTTTAATATAACTGGACGTCAATATGCCTCTATAAATTTGGTGATTCAGAGGAGTTCTTAGCTTGTTCAAACAACTCAGATAAATTGATTTTGATCTATCCAAAATTATTAACTTTCATTTGTCTTTAAGAAAAAGATTCAAAACCATCCTTCAAAACCTCGGCAAATGTTAGAAAATGACCTTTGCTCTCTCACCCAGCTGCTCTTTTACTCTTTAAATAGAAGGTTCAGACTTGGGAGACCACTGCTGGTCAGGACAAAAATCAAGCATGTTCTTAAAATTTGAGTAAGGGTTATTTAAGTGTGTGCAAAGAAACCTTTTGCAATCAAGGTCATCAATGACACTTCAGGGGGAAACCTCCCCCCCTCCCCCCAATCCTATGAGAATCAGCTTTGATGAAAAATGGACAATTCTGCCATGACAGGTGGGACCACAACCCAAATTTTCCCAGATTGATAGGCTGTATCTTCATCTACAAAAATCAACAATGAAAGGCATATTCAGTCAACATCTTTCACACGTATCAGAGCTCAAAAAGTCCAAGCAAAACAAACAAAGCAAGACAAGTAGCTGTCATACGGATTTAGCTCCAGTGATACAAACTTGTTATCAAATGAGGTTATCAGACAACAGAAGGTTTCTCCTGTCTAATCTGTCACAGCGTAAAACGTTAAGCAATTCTGACTGCATTGAGAAAA
This sequence comes from Fulmarus glacialis, assembly GCF_000690835.1. Classification (NCBI taxonomy): domain Eukaryota; kingdom Metazoa; phylum Chordata; class Aves; order Procellariiformes; family Procellariidae; genus Fulmarus; species Fulmarus glacialis. The sequence continues at coordinate 20,428 of NW_009233808.1, read as the reverse complement.
GGACAGCAACGGATAGGCTCTAGGTCCAAGCCATTGGCGCCCAGTCTGCCTAGCACAAATGAAGGAATCTGTGCCATGTCATCAGCCAGCAAAACCCTTCCTTCAGGAGCGGATAAGTGACAAGATGCAGACGGTGCCTGATCTAGTGCTGCAGGCGCAGGACATGTAGATGCAGGACTGTATTTACAAGAAGTTCAGTGCAGCTGAGGCTGCTCAAAACCCATGGAGGAAATTTTTGAAATGCTGGCATAAAAGAGATGGTGACAGCAAGGCAACACTAGCTGCAGGGAAGACACACTGCACTAAGCCTGCTGGGAACAGGAAAGAGGGATGGACAACCATTTTATTAATCAAGACACTCTCTCCAAGGTGCTCAGTAACAAGGAAGTGAGATGCAGTCAGTTGTTCTTCGAGTGGTTGCTTGTGCAGGTTAAGCTTGTTCTTACCAAGAAAGTAGCAGGTTAAGAAACACTAAAAAAGTAACGAAATGAGGATTAAAACAAAGAGCAAACCTATGGTATTTCTAACAGCTGCAGCTCTCTCACAGAAAGCATGCACTGTGAAGTTGCCACTGTGGTACCTAACAAAGATCTGTCTGCTCATGGGTCTGGTGGAAGGATTGACATCCTAACTAACCTGGCATCATCTCTTCACCTGACTGATCTTTCTCTGCCACATCCCCTTTAGATGGTGTACATACACCGTCAATAGACCCATAGCTGGAATCTGTCAGCTGTGCTAGATAACTGAGTTATTCTGATTTCTTAACTAGTGTTTGTAAGTTCTGACAGGCACATTTAATTTTATTAAATGCACTTGTGCTGGCTAAAGCCGTTCACGATGCCTCCTTAGGGCTCTATTACAGGCTTCAGACTGAGACTGGACTGCTTGGGATTCATTGTGTTCCTGGAAAAAAGGCTAGATTACAATGGTAATTTTGCACAGCAGTTACCACTAGTCTCTGCCTGTATTGCTCTTCCCCTGCAGAAGGTTAGAAACATGAAAATAAACAGAATTAAATTTGTGTTTGTTATTAGAAGATGTGCAGCAATCAGGCGGAAAGGTTTTCATGTTCACTGCTAGGTACAGGATCTGATGCATGAGAAATGGTAATGAGATAACAAATTAGCCATTGATTCAGACCTGCCAGTGGTGACTGAAAACCATTATGTGGTGACTGCTCTTTTTTGGGGGTCTGTTTGAAGTATGTTGGTGGTCCTCATGTATTTCCTAGGAGAAAAACATCTGCTGAACAAAAACCACTATCAAAATCAATATAGTTAGCATCTTTTTGAAACTCTCAGCTTAAAGGAAGGGTGGATCTTTTTCCTGATCCTGAGCTGATCTTTCTTGTGTGACAAATAGAAGCTTTCAGCTTCCAAGTTGTTTTTGTTGGATAAAGAAACAGTTTTGTTTTCCAGGTCTGACAGTCTGGCTCCATCTATTAATTTTCATACACTTGGTTATATTAATGTTGATTAACGGTCGCTAGTTTCAATTAAGCCTAAAAGACTTCAATACCTATGTATCCATGCAATTTAATGGCTGATGTACCTCTTACCCAAAATACTTTAAAAATGCCAATGATGTTAAATTAGGAACAGGTACTGGAGGATTAGCGTGGAGGCCACTTACAAAATAAGCCTCCTGTACATCACTACTCTGACGTCCAGAAATACCTGGAATCAAAGATCACACAAAATGGTCAGAACAGATGAATCCTCAGTCAATCCTCTCATTACGTGTATTTTTAGGGGTGCTGAACATTTTTTACTTTTCCAAAGTCAGCAAACAAGCAACATTTTGGGAAAAAAGCTTTAAAATTAAACTTAGACACGCTCCAATATCATTAATATTTTCCATCTTGAACTATTACTGTCCCATCTACATCTTTTATCTGCTTAGCACTGAAATTAAATCCCACTTTGGATGAAATGCCTAGTACACAATGCTAAAACCAGCGACCCGGGTCATGAGATGCACAAAAGGACTGTATTTGGTTGAAACTACAGGCAAGCAAAACATATACTTACATAAATGAAAAACTGCCTACCAACACCTCAATCACAAAAAATTGCCTTTAGGATTTTTAATGACTATTCTTTCTTACATTATATGTGGTATGCTGAAACACAGATAACTCTCATGGAAAGGGAAAAACTGCTCAACCCAAACTTGCATCCACCACACACCACGCCTGTTGGAATCACAGCCTCCTAAGGCGAAAGCAAGTTTCTTGGTGCTTCTGCTCGCACGCAGGGAGAATACTCTCTGCTTTTAGAGAATCCAGCTCACTTTTCCCTGGTTTCTATTAGTCACCCTTGGGGCTAGTCTGAAAAAGATAAATTAGAGATGAAAATAACCAATGACATCAAGTCCTGCATCAGTGAAAGACAGACTCTCACAATATATTTACTCCTACGCTACCAGGCTTCTTCTGAAAATCCCAAATGCTGAGGCTTTCATTACACTGTAATGTAAAACTCAGCTGATGGAGAATTTCTTGAAGGAGAGTGCTTTGGAGGGCAGGTGATCACTCGTGGTGCTGTTATAGTGGGTGAGCTTGGAAGGAGAAATGCAGATAAGAATACAGTTAGTAGGCTGCTGGGTCATATTTTCTTAATTTGAATACATACTTCAAAACTTCATAGTGACAGTTCTGAACTACAAAACTTTACACTCGATCACAAAGTTACGGTACTTACTAAAGGGGGAGGAGAGAAAAGGAGGGGAAGGGGAAGGGGAGGGGAAGAGGGGAAGAGCAGAAAGGAAGAAAGGAAGAAAGGAAATTAAAAGGAAAAGGGAGAAAGGAAAAGGGAAAAGGAGGAAAGAGAAAAGGAAAGGAAAGGAGAAGGAAAAGGGAAAGGGAAAGGGAAAGGGAAAGGGAAAAGGAAAGGGAAAAGGAAAGGGAAAAGGAAAGGGTAAAAGGAAGGAAAAAGCTAGAGGAAAAAAAGGCTCAGAATCAGTGAATTTACAGTGTAATCAGTAATCTAACTGAGGAAGATGCTGATTGTATTCAGTAATGTAATACTGTAACTGAAGAGCCACCCACGACAACTGGAACATTTTTTTGTTAGGGTTTTCTTGTGGTTAAAATTCGCATTTTTTGAAATGGAAAGTCTTATGTGAAGTAAGGCTTGTAAAACTTGGCCTTTGAAAAGTATTTTCTCATACCATATCTGTGCAACCAAAAAGTTAAATTACTCCTTTCCCCCTCCTCTCTCATTTTTCGGTTTCTTTTTCTTTGCTGAAGAGCAGCAATGCTGGAAATACTATATACTCAAGGATTATAAACAGGGTGGTAGGGGAAATGCTACATATAAAATGCTGTTTTTGATGAGCTTTAACAAAAAAAAAAAAAAAAAAAATCAGACATACAGCACCTTTCCCCTCCCTCTTGATGTCTCTTACATTGTAGAAGGCAAATTGCAGACACATCATAGACACTAAGGCACTCCTAATAAAATGTAGGCTGCTTTGCCCCTCTTTCAAGTTACTGTGATTGAACTTGGGAAAGAACTTTCTATGATCTTGTGATCAAATGGTGCCATTCAAACAAGAAAGACTAATAGAAATGGCCAAGAAATGGGGCTTTTACAGCTGCTAAGGACTGCTGACCAGCATAATGACATTGTTGTTGTGACCAAAAAAAAAAAAAAAATCAAATAAAATGTTAGCCTTCTGCTTTCCCAGTGCCTGTTGTGCAGTACCATTTGAGGAGGAGAAGGAGGAGGGAGAGACTTCAATTACGCAAGAGGCTCCTGGTATTCAAAACATATGGAAACTGCTGTTGTGATACTGCTCATCTTATTTTGGCTGGATGAATCACAAAGGGAAAGATCTTCACATGCTACTTCAGACACTTCATGCCACTTCACGCTCTCAACGGGGGAGCCCCACAGAAGAGTCCTCAAAGCTCCTCTGGTGGCAGGGAAAGGTTTACTTTTGGTGGGAGGGAGGGAGGGAGGGAGCAAAAGTAGCAGAAAGGCAAGACCAGGAAGGGAGGACAGGCCCCATATACTCCTTTCTCGTTACATGTGCCTTCCCTCTCTTTTTACAATCCCTTTCTTGCTACACAGTCCTCCCTAAAGTCCTCCCTCACCAGCACCAAATTTCTTCAAAACGCTTAAGGACACACCAAGCACCTGCAGGCTGACTTCTCTTCACAAAAGCACTCAGAAGTTCGGACACATATCCTCTCTTTCAAGCCACCTAATTCTTCACAAGCTCTGCCAGTAAAAATGCATTTGGAGAAAGCCCTCCATACCAGACCTGATGGGGCAAACCTACCTGAGAGCCTCCGTAAGGCTGTCTGCCGCCCAAGCGTGCTCCAAGGCAGCAGCCACCATGTCCCCGTTGAGCCCTGCAGGCAGCACAGACCAGGCACATGTCACCTGGACCCTTACTGATTTTCAGTGGCGTTCCAAAACATGTGAAAAATCAATGCTCCAATTTTATTGGGATATCTGAGAAGGCCAATCCCAGAGGCCTCCACTTCTGACCAAAATATGCATGTCCAAAGGAGTGTGTCAAAAAATATCTATTTGTATATTGTTAAGCTTCAATAAAACTTTTGTGTTCAGGTTAGATGGAATTTACGGGGCAAAGGTTCAGACTGAAACTTCTGACTTAAACTCCTCTATACTTCGAATTTAAAAATGTTTAATGTGAAAGCAAGTGGAAAAGTGTGAGGGAGGGAGGAAGGAGGAAGAAAGAATTTTTCTATGAAAGGGCTGAAAGGGAAATAATTCCCCTTGGATTAAAATAAAAAAAGATCATGTAAACCACTTGCTGGATACCATCGAGCATAACACACTATGAGCTTAAGCAGTTAGTCTGTGCTCAGCTAGATTGATACCCTTGCTCAAGTTAGCTTGTTAAATGAGCTTTAAACTAGCTGGCTCAGGTGTGACAACACTATACTGCAGCAGTAGGGCCTGCAAAGCAGATGTACTCCATCATTTAAAGTGTCCTGAAGGGACTAATAAAGTAATGCAGGAGAGGAAGAAACAGGAGGAGTTGTGCCATTGCTGGCCACTGTTGATGCAAAAGCAGAATTCCTCCCTGAAATCTGAATCATGTACAAATGACTTTACAATGTTCCACATTGTTTCATGCTCTGATCTGCATGTTTTTATTTGTTTGTTTTGCTATGTTTTAAATTGCCAGCCCTTTAGACCTAAACAATCTGAAATTCAAGCTGTGAATCTTTCTGGCTCATAAATTTTGCCTGCCATAACACCTGCACAACTCGTCTGTCTCGTCTTGGATTTTACAAGTGCATCCAAGGAACAGCACTGTCCCTGGACCAGAAACTTGTCGACACTTCTCCTGCTGATGTATGAGGCACCACAGAATTCAGTGCACACGCTCTCAGCTGTGCTGGTTATGCAGCAGTAACATATAGAAGAGACTTTTTCGTTCATAAGCAAATATATCTGCCTTTGCATATAAAGGGAATGGATTTGCTGAATTAGAAGATTTACATAGTCACTCTTCAAAGCAAAAATGCACTTTGAGTTAAAAGAAAAAATGTATATATTAAAATTAGTTTAGATAAACTGTGACACAGTTCATTACCACCAGATATTACGAATGAGAAAGGAATGCAATTCTCCATTTATGCTGCAGACTTCTGGAAATCGTAGGAAAGATCTGACAGGTGATACTGCGACAGAAAGAAACAAGGAGTGATCTTTTCTCATTTATATGCCATACTGTTTTCTAACTTCAATCTTATAAACCAAGTGAAAGATCTTAATCCAAACTGCAGTAACGCTATTTTATACATCATGACCTGAATTACTGCAATACCACAAACAAACTGATCTTATGTGTTTTTTATTACTTTCAGTTACAAAGTAATAAAAAAATCTGTGAAAGAATTTCTCATTAATTATAATACTGGATTACAAAAGTCAGGATTTCATAATATGGTTATTTAAAACACAAAAACATATGGTTCTTTTCCTAAGAACTTACCAAGCAGTACAAGCTCAAATAAAATAGACAGAAATATTTAGCAATCAGATCTTTGAGACCATCCCCATCACCAACATCTTTACATTTCTGGAAAAGCAGGCCTTAGACAATGTCAGCGCTCTGTCTTCTCTCACACAAATTTCCCGAAGAGCCCAAACTACGTGACTTAGCACTGATACACACCTCCTAATATCTGAAATACAAATTAACCCAACTCACGTTCCTCCAAGAAATAAGTGCATATCAGCTATCAGGGTTTACTGGGTAAACCTCATTCTGTATCCTGCTAGGTAAGGGGAGTTTTTGTTTGAGCTAAATGGAAATGAGATCAACTCTTGAGTAGACAGGGGAACTTTTTTTTTTTCCCTAGAAAGTATCCCTTATCTTTAAAGAATATGCAATCTTCAGATTCCAAGAAATCTAGGAAATTTGGAATGGATCTTTGCAGCGAGAAATGGAACGTGTGCTATGAAACTAGAAGCATCTACACAAATGTCAGCACAGCAAGGACAACTGAAGGTTACATAAACATAATTCTGGAGAGAAAAAAAGACGAGCTAAAGATGGAGAAACCTGTATTGTTTAGTGATCAAAAATGACACACTTCACATTTGAAATTCTCAAGAATGCCATGAAGCAGCACAAGTATCGTCTGACTTTTAAAGGCTGTCTTTGAAAGGAAGGAGACAGTCCAAGACACACTTGATTTCAGTTGAAATCACAACCTATTGGAGATCTATGGCTGAAGAGTCGGCACAGGCTGGATTAACTACAAGCAATACTTGGCCGAGTACCAGAAGGAGGACAAAGCCAGGAGCCTCTGCTGGTGGTGTGCGACAGCCATGGCTCTGAAAGGGAGAGCAGAACATGCAGCACTGAGGAGGTTGGCCACAGCACAGAAACCTGCATGAGCCACAAAACAAAGCCACGGCGACCTAACCAGGGAACTGCTTTCGAAGCAAAAGATTTTGCATTTTCTACTAATTCAGTATCCACCCTGTAGTTTCTTGGTTAGAAAGTCCATCTTTATGGCCTTCTCCTGCAAAGTCTATGTGATCTTAACCATTTTGTGATGTCTGAAAAATGAAACTCTATTTCCTTAGGGGCACTCTCTTCTGACAGCTGCATATACCACTGAGGCACCCCTTAACATCCAACAAGACCCAGGCAACAGGTCCACAGAGCCCATTTTGCACTGAGCAGTTTGTCAGAGAGACCTGAGCTGAGGACTGCCGCCTGCACATTGCTGAGGATGTGGGAAGCACCAGGGGTCCAAAGCAGGAGGAGTTACAATGGCCTCATGATCATCACCAGGACTCAGGCAGGACAATAACAGAAGATTTTAACTGTCTGCCAAACATGAAGACTGGGAACTGACAGAAGTCAAAAGGATGCTTAGAGGGTTCGAGATGTAAAAAAAATTTCTGCCAACAATGAGCTGAGCACGTGCATTCGTGGAGGACAGAAAGCGAAAGATAACAGTGATTCCATAAAAAAATAACAGCCAGGAATTGGACATAGGATAAAGAAATAGAAAATTTGTTAAACAGTTATTTTTTACAAACGTCTTTACATGGATCGTATTTTCTGATACAGTAGGGAAGGGTTTATATACTGCAGTCAGCAGATAACAATGAAAATATTTACAAAACTGAATTCTCAGAAGGCAGACAACATAAAAGATGCAGATAACATTAACACCATATATGTTAAAGGAACTGAGGATACAAGTGAGCGAATTTGGGTTTTTTGAATAAAGATCATTTCTGAGGATAACAATATGTAAAAGAAAAACCCCTTTTTAAGCCAGCTCCACCGAGTATTACCAGTATCAAACCTAGCAGAATGCCCTTTATTCTGTTTAAGTTCTCTGTAGCACTCAACAAATGTTTTAAGCTAACTACAAACCAATACCTAGTTTCTACCTTTGGCTGCTGTTTTGTCTTGTTTAAAATGTCAAATACATATATAGAGAGAGCGAAATAGAAAGACATCGATATTTATAGTAATGTATTACTTACCTTGATAAAGCGAGGTAAACTCCCCAAGAATATAGTTTTGGAAGAGTTTTTCAGTGTTTTATGCATATAAATGAAGAGACAATGAAATAAAAAGATAAACCACCAAACTAAGAGAAAGGGGCTAAAAAGTTATCAAACAAAACATTTTAAGTTCATTCATTCAGAAAAACAATTTACAGCATCACTAATGACAAACAAGATATCATTTGTTCATCCACCAAGAGAAAAAGAAAAACTGTAAAATGTTGCTACTATCCATTGCACAGTTAACCCTCAACTGGAATACTGTTTTCTCATTACTATTTTAGCCACAATCTCCTAGAAAACATGTTGCTCTAAATATATTATTCCATGTTCTAAGTCTACTTCTCTGAAGCAAAGATTAAGTATTTGAATTTACTCTCCATGGTTGGAGAACCTAAGAGATGACATAAGAGAAATATTTAAACTAAGGAGAGAGGCAGAAAATATCCATTCATCTGGTGAAATAAGTCTGTAAAAATGCAGTGCTTGGGCCCTTTTCAAGAGAAAAATGCATGGCCGATAATGATTAAGATATGAGGTATTTGCAAATACATCTGTATTGTTGCAGATAATTTCTTTCTATTTAAGAGTTTCTGCTCTAATAAAAGTCAGTCCCAAAATGCCACAGTCACTTGTAACTTGTGGGGTTCTTAACCTACACAAGAATAGTACTTCCCTCTTCTTTCTTTTTGTCAGAGATTTGTAACCTGGCATTAAATTTAGCAATAAAAGCCACACAGAGCTACTACGAAAGAGGAAGATTCTTGACCGTGCATTGCAGCATTCATGTGTCTCACTTTCTTGAAATTTTCCCTGAGATAGAAATTGGCCCAATGTCCTCTGACAACCAAAAGTATTTACAAAGCAAACGAAATCTAGGAAGTACTATAATGACTAGAAAATGCTGTGAGGGAGCATAATGGACATAATAGCAGAGGATAATTAACGCAATTGAGGCATGTTCCTGTGAAATTCTAGAGAGAAAAGTAAGAACTCGTTAAGTCTTTGCATTTATTCAAAAAGAGAAAATGAAGGTTTTAAAGACATCCAAAGATACTGGGAGCTGAACAAAAACTCTTGTACCCTAAGCTTGCCCATCCAGAGAGAAATCAATTTGTTACTGACAGAAAAGCTAGGAATTTTTACTTGAATTCAGTGATTGCGAAATGTGATAGATTAGAAGGATTATATAAAAAGTCCCCTATTCACCAAAAAAAAAGAGATGCAGCACAGAAAGACTGAGGGTGAGCTACCTTCATCATTAATAGTGTCCTTCACATCTTGATGGAGACGTACAGCACTATAGTCTGATGCATTCATTTGCTGACTTCTCTTTCAGGCAATTCGGGGCATATACAATTAGTTTCACGTGGGGTGCACTCTCTATAGGAAGAAAATACACCAGTAGGCCCTGGTCTATTTATCTCAGAGAAGCAGTGCTGATAAAGGGAAAACAAAAACAAATACAAAAACCCACTAAAAAAATAATCACTCAAAGCTACTCAGAATATTTATGAAGTTCACATGGAATCTGCCAAGCACTGAGAGTTTGCAGATTTCTGGAGACAACTGTACTTTCTCAGTCGGGAAGAAATGCAAAGATATTAACTAATTATTTATGGGACAACCAATTATTTTGTACTGTATATCTAAGACTAAACATCATGAAATGCTTATTAGTTGAGCAAGTAGGACAGTGGAGCAATTCCCTTTGGAATGGAACAAAGCCAAGGAGTTGGACAGAGAACCACCCTTAGTGAGAATAATTCACTAACATAGACACAATACTGCTCACATCTGACCAGCAAAATGTTTCAAGTGCCAGAAAACAACTTTTACATTGTCACTGGGTTGAAGCAGAGTGGTCTGGAGCTGCAAGTGCTCAGGTCTACAGTTTTTAAGACAACAGACAGTAGTTGAAGTTAGAAAGTCAAAAAGGAATGATATATTTTTGCCTTGGGAACATACAGAATACAGAGCCTCCAGAGTGCCCTGCGTGCCCTCCTATCCTTGCAGACACAACACTGCTTTACCCTTTCCCGCTGTATTGTTGGCCTGGGTCAGCTTAGATGTGTGACTCCTGGCTGGGCTCAAACGTCCAGGTACACAACAGTGACTCTCCTGTAATTTCTATCTTATTTCCAGCAAAAAAAAATACATCCAATTAAATTTACAACTCATTTGCCAAGGAAACGCTAGTTGGGAAAGAGCTCTGTATTCAAAATGAATGTTTGAGGTAACTCTTTGGGAGGATATAACTAAATCATGGTCCATGGTTTATTCATTGTGAAAGACAGAGCCATGGTGCCGTCTTTCTGATGGGCTGTTCAGCATCACGTGAAAGCTACCTACTCTAGTCCTTCTTCCTTCATGACTTGGTAACCAGGCACAACCACCCCTACAGTACGTGAACATTTTATCCTACAGACATACACACACATACATCCCATTCTATCACCAGGATCACGTCTCAGGGAACACAACCAGGGAAGACAGCATGGATAGAAGCTAGCTGACAAAACAGTTTGTCTGGTCCATAATCCCACTGCCTCAGGAACCATGGTAGTACAAAATGGCCTGCAGCCAGGCTGATTTCTTTCCTGATGGGCCTCATGCAACCTTCTATTAGCTGGCAAGCCTGAACTAGAATATCAGAGCTTGGGTGAGAGGAGATGTGGAAAAAAATGTAAAACCCTCCCAGTTCATTGCTATGCCTGAAAGAAATCCAGCTGAAAATCCTAAATCAATTTAATTTAACCCTAAAAGGATTGATTAATTTTCTCTCACAGTAAGATCATGTCTTTGAGCAGTAGAGGTTAATAACAGGTAGTGTTGCATACTTCCACTAATGTTGTCCGGTTGCTCATTTTTTAACTGAAATCCATAAAGAGGTCACAGCAATAACTATAGATGATTTTCTTTCTATGCCAATTACTGAGATGCTGGGAGGATAATTTTCAGACTCTGATTGTGATTTTCCAAGTATGCTAGGAGACTTGATTTTCCTTTCTTCTCCATGCAGGAAGATAAGCAACTGCCAGGAGGAGGATAAAGCAAGATGCTTCTATCTTTGCTGAGAGGCTTAAATACAGGTTCATAGCACAGATGTATAAACTGAGTAGAAGCTCTAACAGGAACTACGTCAAGAAGAAAAAACTAGGACTGAGTGTTTTTTGCACTGGATCAAAGGTAAATGAATATGAGTGGCCAGTATTGCTTGAATCGACCCAACTGCTCAAGTTATCCTGTTTGTCCTCTGGCTTCTTAAGAAGAAGAGGAATGAATATGAAAAATCTTTTAAATATGGATTTGAAGAGTGCCCTACTCTAATAATGAGGCATAAATATTCTCTTTTATGTGGATCAAATACCCTATGGTAATTTCTAATTATCTGTGTTTGGAGCTACAAAATCTGTCCTCCAAAAATGGAGGACAAAATGGGATCTTACAGATATCTAGTGTATAGTTGAGTGAGTTCAACTGCTGGTTCAGTGGCTTTGCCCCAAGCTGCATTATGTTTTATCTGCATCTGAATGGTACTCAGGTAAATGAAAACTCTTAAAACAGTCACTTCCCAGCTCATCCTTGCAACTAAATGCCATCTGATCACAATAATCATGAGAGAAACATAGTAGACAATTTTCCCACACGGACACCTTCTTCAGGAAACTAAGAGCTGATTCATGTCCTTTAATTGAGAAAGCAGCAAAAGTTATAACCGTTAAAATCCAATTTCAGTGGCTCTCTTGGAATGAAAGTAAGTAATCATGCTATCTTATCAAGACTGCTATTTTGATGCCCCATATTGTTCATGTTGAATACCCAGTATATTCCTGACTAATTTAAAAATTAAAAAAAAAAAAAAAAAGAAAACTATTTTCAACTTCTAGCTTTCATTCTTTACCATGTAGCCTTTTTGTCTCAAGCAGGCACTGTAAGAATATTCTGCTTTATTTCTGGCTCAAATGATGTGTCCTCTCTGACACAACCGGGAATGTGACCATGGAGCATGCAGGGTTATAATGACGAAGCTGCACTTACTGATTCCTTGCTATTCACTCTCTTTCCATTGGGTGTTGCTGTGATATTAAGCAGATTACTACTGGGGCTGAATGTATGCATACAGAAAGGCATGCCAGGGGTTTAAGGTCTCTGCCTATGTTGCTTTGCCCATTGTTCTATGCAGCCCGAGTCTGTTGTACTTCAAAAAGTTGGTGTTGTACTTCATTAGTTGGTGTTAAGAAAAATTGTCAATGACTACTTTTGAAAAAGAAATCCATAAAATGGAGTCTTCCAGCTTGTACTAAAAGTTTTATACTCTTTCATGAAGGTGATCTGACTAAAATTTATATGTACTTTGTAGCATTCAATTACTGTACACAGTAGCTGTGCAGATGGCTCTCTTTTAATTAGAGTATTTCGTGCATCTTCTGCATAAAGAACCAGGCAATGAATAAGGAGGAATTTAATGAAAGGAACCAAAAAAGGAAATAGTTTAATGGAAGTTAAAAAGAAAAAAAAAAAAAAAAGAGAATAACTTAGAATGCAATTCTTGCAAGGATTTCCTGCTCATTGAAGGTAGCTCTTTAGACAATCTGAGGGAGAAATCGTTGCAGATATGTGGCCTCGGGGAGGTCTTGTCAAGCACTAAGAATCAGGCAACTGATCACTAAGCCTTGCACAGCTGATGACCACATAGATGACAGCTGAAGATTTCAAAAGCAAGATACTGGCTGGAACTGGGCTTCCGATGTGGCACGGACACACTGCTGAATGTATTCTATAGGTATCGTCAGAAAATGGCAGGATTACATTAAGTTACGGCAAGTACAAATAGTATAAAATCACTTCATATTTGAAATAGCCTCAGTAACACTAATGAGTAACACTATCTAGTAACTGTAAAGAATACAAAGCTACTACAACCTGAAATCCTGGCTATTTTTTGACCTATAATGCAGTTGCTGATCTAGTTATATTCCTAGGTGGTTAGAAAAATGCCAGCATTTACTTATGTGGCCTTTTCTCTAATTGAAAAAAAATCACACACAATATATGCATTAAAAAGGAAAAAACGCAGTAAGACAACATGATTTTTATATATACTTAAATTTACTACTGTCAAACATAAATGCTTGAATAATATTAACTTGGGCAAGGAAGAAGTTGTTATGGATCATAAATGATAGGCTTCGACCAGGAAAGCTGTACGCCCCCTTAGCAGGGCCAGTAATACAAGCCACTGTCAACACAAATTCCAGCATTTCTGTATTCTAAACTCTTCAGTGAATTTTAAATTTCATAATTATCGCTAGACTTACCTGGTAGACCGGGTGGGGTTTTCAGATATTTGCCATTAAAATGTTGAATTACTACTTCACATTTTTCTGTAGACTCCATTCTGGAAAAGAGAAGAGGGTGGGGTGGGGGAAGAAGCAATACGTGTTACTAGACTGTTATGAAAGTACTCAGTCAGCAAAAACAAAAAGCAAAAGGAGAAAAAAAGGACAAGCACAGATGCTGACAGAAATCTTCAAAGCTGTTCTTGCTGGTTTCTGTGGAGAAACTGGTTGAGCTCATTATGGTACGGTGTGGCTTGCAAGGAGGACCCGCCACCCTCAAAGCCTGCAGCTGCGCTACCGGCTGTGTGCGAGCTGCAGCAGTGTCAATGAACAGTCTCCTTTTGGCTCTGGGGATCACCCTGAACAAGGACATTCTTTATACTCTCACGTGCTGCTTGGAAAGGCAAAGGACGTGTTTTTAGACTCCTTGTGCACCCAAAATAACTTCAAATGGCATGAAAAAAAACCCCAGGATTTGAAGAAGAACCCAGAGGATCAAGCAACAATTATTAAGGATTACAACGTTAAAAAAATAACCCGCAAAGACAGATTGTATAGTAAAACCAAAGAAAATGCATATATGCCTATTACAACATAAAGCCAAATTTTGGTTGAAGGCAGTAATTTACATGTAATACTGGTAGGTGAAACGCCTTACTGTTCATCTCATATGACCTTAAGATAACTTTAAGCATTGAGATATTAAAGCATTAACAGTGAACTGGTACATATATTACTGAAGGAACTGTAAAGAATACAAAGCTACTAGTCAAATCCCAAACCATGTTTATAACACATCGGGGAATTTGCCATTCTTTCAGGTCTTGTAAATCGGCTGCGCACTAGTCCAGAGAACAGTTGACTTTGCTACAGAGTGGGTATAGAATCTTCGAAGAGAGGAAAGAAAGAAATGGAAAGCTAATAAGCAAGCAAAAAGAAAAATCATACTGCTTCTGTTTTTCTTAGAAAAAGAAAAATCATACTGCTTTTGTTTTTCTTGTGTTTAAAAACCATGTTCAATGCTCCTTCAATACACCAGTGCTTACCTCCAGGTGCTCTCTGCAAAACAACTCCACTGACATAAATATTGCTTACTTCTCACCAATCTAGATCTTTTTAAAATGAATTTATCTACCACCCTTCCTGTCACA
>NW_009233808.1:0-5892 GCF_000690835.1 Fulmarus glacialis | reverse complement strand
AGTAACATGCATTCTGTGTGGCTCACATAGAGTTTAGAGCAGCAGTTTGTATCCTGGGGTACAAGTTTGCCAGAGTTTAAAGAACCACTCCACCATCACCCAAAAAAAAAAAAGAAAAAAAAAGAAAAAAGTTTAAAAAAATAAAATCCTGATTGCCTGATTAATTCTCTGTGCAAGTCAAAGTCTTTTGTCAGTTTGTTTCAGGTGGAATCACTAAAAATTGTTCCTTCCAGGTTGTATCACTGTATATGATGTGTGCTGGGCCATTTCTACAAGCACAAAGACAGCAACTTAGATTGTTCACTTTGGCTTCATTCAGATTTAACTAAGTGAATGTCTGCACTGAGCCTTTAGAGACTCTTGTCCCTGAAAGAATAAATGCAATAAAAGTCTGTTTTCTGTAGCTGCAGGCGCTTAGTGTCAAACCATGTTATGTTGCACCACACAGCAGTGACAATTTCATTTTAATACATGGGGTACATTTTAACAAGCCAAAGCAGTCCCTGCAAAGAATGCAATATATAAGCTGCCAAGTGAAAGAGACTCAGTGCACTTCATGCATTTTATGTGGGAAGAGAATAAAAGTGAAACCCACAGTGTTCTGGGATAAAAAGGCCATCATTCGAATAGCACTCTAAAAAAGAACGTGCACATTTTCTTCTCAAGTTTCACAATTAACGGCTCTCAAATGCCATTGCTAGCTATCTGTAATCTGGCACACGCTTCGCTTGAAACCGACACTGGCATTATCGACTCAGTTTGAAAAGGCAGCACAATAGACAGAGCCTTCTATACACGTTCCCTTCAGATGTGTTGCTGAGTAACAACTGCATCCATCCCTCGCCTCCCCTACCTGAGTCCCCGCGAGCTTTCTGCAACGTGTGCCTCTGGGGTAGACCTTCCTCCCGGCCCCGCCGAGGCAGCCGCTAACTCATCAGGCCTGCATCTATCCCAGGGCCACCTCGGAATGAATTACAATTTTCACTTGTCCGCAATACCTGTTTTTTGAGAAATAACCCTTTCAAATTACGTTCTTCAGGCTGGATAGCTCACTGACTGACTGGGAATTAGGGGTCCAGAGCAACCAGATATATTACATCCCTGGAAGTATTTAAAAGACGTGTAGATGAGGTGCTTAGGGACATGGGTTAGTGGGCATGGTAGTGTTGGGTTAACGGTTGGACTTGATGATCTTAGAGGTCTTTTCCAACCTTAATGATTCTATGATTCTATGATTCTATTACTAAAATTGTCTGATACTTGCCATCACAAGACCCCAGTTTTAGTTTAGTTAAAACTCTGATCAACATCAACCACTTAGGTGGCAACTCCTATGGCAGACGCCTACCCAGAAGTTCAACCTATCTGCACACATCGATTCAGACATTCCTCTTTCTGTTCTTACTCGTTTTAGCCATAAAGACTAGCCATATCTGGGAAGAGGCCCAATAAAAATATACTTTTCTTAGGTCCACACCAATAAATTCTACCTACTTTTTCTTCAAAAAGCTGTGGCACTCCTCTATTGTAGAACGTGTTTGGAAACTCAAGAGAGATGGGCAAAATATGCATTTTGTCATGAATTTATTCTTCTCGTCTGAGATAGAAATGTTTCAAAATGTTGGTTGAGACTGGTATTTAATAAAAATGTCATTAACAGGAATGTTACATGTTAAAAGTTAGCCTCCAGGGGACAGGTTTTCTACAAAAAAATGTCATCGGAGCACAGGTAAACTTGGGGGAAGAACACTCTTAAATCCATTTTTTAGTGTTGGTTTTTTTTTCATAATTGATAGAATAAAATGTGGCAAATTATAGTATTCTGGAGAAAAGATAAAGATCTTAGATGCCTCAAAACATTCTATTGAAAGATACAGATATTCAGGTCTCCTGCTGGAAAGGGGAGAACATCAGCTTCATATGGTAATAGAAATTTGCTTCTGACCAGATGCTTCACAAAGTATCGTTTCCCTTCAACAGTATGTTTTTGGTGCTGATCCTAAGTGGATCTTAGATAATGATTCATGTTTAAATGCAATTTGGAGATAACTATAATGCATCTGAGTATTATTTTGAATCAGGAAATGCACTGCAGAAAAAAAATTATCGAAGTCGTAGGCCAGATTCTTAGGATATTTTTAAAAGTACAGTATCAGAAATAGCGTGGCCAGCAGGACTAGGGATGTGATCGTCCCCCTGTACTCGGCACTGGTGAGGCCACTCCTTGAATAGGGTGTTCAGTTTTGGGCCCCTCACTACATTGAGGTGCTGGAGCATTTCCAAAGAAAAGCAATGAAGCAGGTGAAGGGTCTAGAGCACAAGTCTTATGAGGAGCGGCTGAGGGAGCTGGGGTTGCTTAGCCTGGAGAAAAGGAGGCCGAGGGGAGACCTTATCACTCTCTACAACTACCTGAGAGGAGGTTGTAGCGAGGTGGGTGTCAGTCTCTTCTCCCAAGTAACAAGCGATAGGACAAGACGAAATGGCCAGGGGAGGTTTAGCTTGGAGATTAGGAAAAATTTATTCACCGAAAGGGTTGTCAAGCATTGGAACAGGCTGCCCAGGGAAGTGGTTGAGTCACCATCCCTGGAGGTATTTAAAAGATGTGCAGATGTGGTGCTTAGGGACATGGTTTAGTGGTGGACTTAGCAGTGGTAGGTTAACAGTTGGACTTGATGATCTTAAAGGTCTTTCCCAACCTAAATGATTCTATGATTCTATGTTTCTAGATAATGATCTAAACCAAAGAAACTAACAAAACTATGAGAATTTATTTTCACCTGTATCTATTATCTCCAGGTTCTGGAAACTAAGTTGTAAAGTTCCCAAATACAATATGAGTAACCAGATTGTCTATATTCTATCCAATTGGAAAGGAAGTGAACTTAAAAAAATCTGAAAAGGAATACTATTTTCATGATTTTTTTTCTAGCCATAGTTTGCAAATTTAAGATATTTCAATATGACTGGTAAAAGAACAAAAAAATTGGGGGTGCTTAAGCAAGTATCACAACCAAATAATTTGATGTTCATGTCTTGCTATTAAATATTTATTTTAGATCATTTAAAAAAATGTATATTATTCTCTACAGACCACAGTGGCTCCAAAGTAGTCATTATGTGTTGCTATAAGTAATAGGGAACACTTACCATTAAAAAAAAAAGGAAAAGGATTTTTTTTTTAAAACTAAAGCTCTTACACATACTTATTATAAAGATTGATGCAGTGTCAAGAAAAAACTTAATAAAATTTATATACATGAAATAACATGATGATTACATAATTATTACATGAGAAATATTCAGTAACATGTAATCACCAGCTAGTGGTAAAATGTGGGTTTGGTTTACATATACCCTATAGTCACTTTGCTTAATAATAATAATGTAAATGAGAATCAGGACTATATATTTTTCATATCCAGAGTAAATATTTAAAGATTAAATTGTTACTACCACATTTATGTTATGATCAGCATATGAATATTGTTGTTTTCTTATATTTATAAGAGCAGGAATAATAAATCTTGGGGGGCAACGTTTCTTTACTATTTAAGGCATTTTGCAAAGATGGAAGTAGTAGCAATATTATACAGCGGAGGAGTCCAAAGAACTGAGGCCATAGTTAGAATACACACAGGAGTTGTGACAAGAACCAGATAAATTTGGAAGAGAAATTAGGCAGAAACATTTAACTGCAAGGAAGATGATCCACTAGCACACATTAGATAGAAAAGAGGTGGCTTTTTTTTTCTGGTTGATGTCTTCAAATCATTTCTGAAAGTTGTATTTTAGTAAAAGACAAGTATTATCTCAATATTAGGTAACTGGGAGTACTTCAACTGCCTGTGATATAAAAGAGGTCAGGGAAAATGATCTTCAGGTCTTAAATACTCTAAAGCTACAATATAGGTTTGATTAGTATGAGGTTTCTTAGCACCTCCTTATGTTCTACTCTTCATCCTTCTATGGCAACATGTTCACTAATTTCGTTAATTTATTTTGCTAATTTAATTCCAGGCATTCTAAGACCCTGATATGGCTGCAACCTGTGATTTTCTTCTCTCTTGTAACTGACTTAGGTATCTTATGTCCCCAACTTTTCAGCTGGTAAGAAATTGCTTCAAGATGTTTGTGCTTTTTGGTTTGAATCCATTTTATGCTGGAAAAACTGTTCCCTTTGTCATTTACAGCCCAGGAAGACATATTAATTTTGACAAGTTCTCCTCATCGCTCATAAATTATATCTTTTCCCAACATGTCTTGCTTGTATATTCTTCATGTTTGCATGAACAGCAAGAGGTTGTTTACTATCTCAGATGAATACACAAAATCTGCAGAAACCACTCCAGTAAGGACTGGATAGGCTTCTCTTTTCTGGGAATATGGTCCATACTACACCTCACAGCACGACCCATTATGCCAAGGTGATTGTTTTGAGCTGCTTGAGTGAGTATCTCTGCACAGAGCTACAGTGCTCTCCTCTTTGTTTTAGAAGAAATCCAATATAACTAAATGACACCTACGTTACCCTGAAAAACCCTGAAAGATGCACAGCTTCCTTTGAGGAAAAGAACATACACATTAAAGGCTTGGCTCTCTTGTTCTGCTTCAGAGGAAACTGGAGCACATCCATGTCTACTGAAATCCATGCAAAACTTCTATAAATAGAATAATGATCCTGTGGGGGCTCAAAATCTTGTTTCCCATTTTCTGTTGCTCCCTTTCAGTTGCTGAAACAGTCAAATACTGTTTCCAAAGACTAAATTTAAGACATATAAAACACAGACAAGCAGGAGATAAGTTTAATAAAAAACACGTGCAGGCAGAGAAAAGCATCCTATTGAAAGGTCTTCCAGAAGAACAAGGTAGAGAAAAGACAAGGATGAAGCCTGAACTCCCAACAACAAAATGGGTAAATGCCCCACTACAGACCCTCCAGCTCTGTCACAAAGGGATGGAAGTATCTCCTTGATATATCCTTTTGCTCTGAGATGATAGAGACAGCTAATTGAGAATCTCTTGACTTTGGTCGTTTGCTGGGAACAGCATCATAACATTTTTTTATGACAGTTTGTGTTGGACAAATTTTCTCATGTTACTGGAAAAGAATAGTATGAACACACAGTCATTTCCACCTAGACCCAGGCTGATTTATGCTACTGTCTTCACAGTCTCAGGTTAAGTATTATACTGGTGCCCGCCAGCAGTGCAATACTTGACTGTCTGACTGTCAGCATTTCCATCATAAATTTTTGTTTTCAGAGGCTTATGACTTCGTTGTAAAATGTCGCTCGGGGGGTGAATCTTGCAAGGTCGTTTTAAGTTACAAGACAGCAAACAAAATAAAAAAGTTAGTGGTTTCTAACTCTTCCTTTGCACTTTATCATTTAAAAGGACCTATAAATGCTTGCTCTGCTGTTCAGCTGAGTGTGGTACACGTATGTATGGTATTATTAATATTACTATCTCTATAGGGAGGATACTTAAATAATACTTGAATGGTATTTTACTGTGGGGTTATAAAATGCAATTTTTATTTCATTGATTCAGTGGCACCAGTAAGTGCCTCCCCAAGGTATATCCCAATGCCTCCTTGCCCCCTTTTCCATGTCCCAAGGAGTTCTTCAATTAAACTCACAGTACCTCAGGCTTGGATTATAAAAATTGCTCAGCCAAATTATCTGATGGCTCCTAACTTGCCTTGTTCCTCCCTCTTCACCTTTAAGGGCTTCATATACATTTTCATGTTATGGAGTCCCACTGATATGTGTCCCAGGATCCTGCCCCACTTGTCCCTCTCTGGAGTTTGCTTCTCCCTGAAAGTGCAGCTCCATGCCTGGCAGTTTGCTTAGGGTCTACCAAAATTTGGTCCAGGTTGCAACGCCAGATGGA
>NW_009233807.1:3706-11889 GCF_000690835.1 Fulmarus glacialis | reverse complement strand
AGGATCAGGCCCCTCAAGGTGGACCTGACGGAGGAGCTGAGCCCACACGGCTGCTCGGTCACCCCCAGAGGCAACGGCAGCGGGGGCGCATGGACGGGCCCCCGAAAACCTGTGCCCACCAGTGCGGGGCCTTCCCATGAGAAGTTAATGTGTGCCGCTGCTTTCGCCGGTAGCCGGGTTAACCGAGCGCTGAAAGAAAATGTCCGCAGTGAATTCACCTCAGTCGGTTTGGTGGGCTTCTGAAAGATCGGTGTTTCACCTGAGCTCCCGAGTGAGGCGTTTTGCACAGTCAATGAACAAAGTTTTTCAAAGAGATCGTTCTCTCTGCCATTCTCGGGGCAGAGTGGATGACTCGCGAGCTGCCTGCCTGATTTTCTTAGATAGACAGGAACTTCAGGTAATCAGGTTAGATTAGATGACAGCCGTGGTCTTGGCTGACGTGTCAATTTATGAACATCCTGAAGTCCTACCTTTGCCACGTGGAGTTGGGATAACAGCAGAGGGAGCCCTAGAGAGAAGGGGTGAAGGCGAGAATATAATGTTTGGATATAAAGGGGATGCCTACATGTTGTCCCAGCATGGAAACTCCTTCAAGATCCGTTCCCAGCTTCATCCTGCCCATAGGAACCCACCACAGACCGCTAGTACTTACTTCTGTTTGCAAAAGCTCAACTTTACTTCGCTGCATCTGTAACGGAGCAAGGGTCATTGGCAATTATGACCCTTATGTAAAATTTTCCATGCCACTGAGAAGCACTTGACCTCAGCAGAGAGACTATCAAGAAATCCAGTATCTGAGACAGCTAAATAAGAGATGGAGGAGGCTAAGGCTGCCTGCACGCGGTTATTTGTGGCTTGATTATCATCCTTGAAAGTTTGTTGAGAACTGGAGGGTATAACAAGCCAACCAAATAAACTGCCAGCTTAGTAGGTACTTCAGTGAGGACTTCCCAATTACAAGATATACTTTGGTTTCCTTGCATAGTGGAGAGTGAACAGCACATCTAGTCAGTAGACAGAAAATCACCAGAGCCTGAAATTCTCTGGAGACTGTTCTGTAGACATCTAAAAAGTCCTTGGCTCACAGTCACCACCTTGTAAGTTAACTCCCCCTGAACACATAAAAAGGGTCACTAAGCTTGGGATTCTGATGGGTCTTTGAAGGGACAGGCACATAGAAATTAGGCATTGTGATAAGAATCTAAATGTGGTTTTGGATCTGGCCCTTAATCCTTTGCAAAAGCCAGTGTCTAGTAGAAATAATTCAGGCAAGCACTGTGTCAGTCCACTTCACACTCATCTTTGTAACTACCTTTGATCCTTGAATATACAACAGCCATCAAGAAAACACAGCCTCTAAGTCTTCCCCACATAAAATGTATGGTTATAATCATGGTGGCAACTTCTCTGTGTTTGACATTTCATTTTCTAAACTGCTTTCCAGCCATTCAGAAGTACAGTGCTGTAAGTAAGTGAAATTTGTGATCAGCAAAAGGATTTCGCATAAATACATTTTATGCACTGGATAAGATTTGTTTGCATATGGTAATTTTTGAACATTACTGTGTTGATAGAAGTATGCTGTTATCACACTTCTGTGGTGACATTCAGAGTCACTATAATAAATAAATAAATTAATAAAAGCTGCTGACATTCCCAGTTCTAGAGTTTGCGGACTTGAAATCTTAAGGCCTTATAAAGATTTAGATCCCATGTCTTCAGAAGTGACTGCAATGTTCTGTAGTATCTTTCAGGCAATTTTCATTTCATTTCACGGCAGAAATTAGCGGAGTACAAAGTAAAACTATTTATTAGATCTGAGGAAACCATTTCTCTGAAATATAAAGTGGCTTCTATGCATAAAGTGGTTTCTATTTAAGACATGACATCTTTAGGTTCTTAAAAACAATTTTAAAAATACAAAATAAGGAATAGTCTTTACTTAAATCAAACTTTAGTCACATGTGAAATCAGTACTTTAACTGAAAAAAATCCTGAAGATCATGTTTCATTTAATGCAACATAATAGAGAATCTGTGCAAAGGGTCAAAGTAATTATTAACTTCTACAATGTCATATTTCTGTGCTATTCTGTATCATGTATATGATCTATGGATACCAAACATTTAATAGGAACTAAATAATAGAAATCTCAAAAATAGGAAAATAGACATATATATTATGTCAATTAATATCAAAAGTGCATTTTGACATCAATAATCTTAAAATATAAATTGTTATGTTAATAGAGTAATATAAATGTAATTCCCTTATTTATTCATGCATCAGAATTACAGATTCCTAACACCCTTTTGGCTTATAAAAACTTTGTTAAGTTCTTCAGAATATTACAGATATTTTCATATATAATAACTCCCAAAGTTCATAGGTTTGGTGTGTGCTTAGTTTGCAGTAATCTTATCTAACTCAATTTAGTGACCTTTGACGTCTAAAAATAATGGGTTGTATTTATTCACATTTTTATTGTTCCACCTACTCATGTGAGAGCTGAATGTTGCCAGCCAAGACAGAGATATCAATCCTTCCAGAGATTTCTGAGGTTTTATTTCTGCTGACGCCTCTCCAAAGCCATTGGACTTGTGCTCATAAACAATCTTTGTCAATGTGTAAAGCTGCAATTTTTAAGTGTTAAAGATCTTTCTTTGAAAACTGAAATTTTCTTAAATGTCCATAGATCTCTTTTTAACTCAGATTTGTTGCTTTGATTTTTTAATACAAAAAGTAATTGTAGGAGAGAATAACTTTTGGGCACATACATCTTTTTGACAAACCTATCAGTCAGTATTTATGTCATATGGAAAAAAGGTTAATTATTACTCTTTTTTTGTGTGTGTGTGTTTGTTTTTTGGTTTTTTTTTTTGTTTTAAGTGAGTTTAATTTTTTTGAAGCTGCCAGACTGGACTATGGCATTATGATGTTCTTCAATCTATCCTTCTAACGCTTCATGTTTTTATTTAGCAAAATGTGATTGCATTTGCAATTGGATTTAAACATTCATTTCTGATTGTAGGTTTTCTACTAGTGTTAAATGTGATTCTGGTTTTGCATAGCAGATGTAGTCCACCAGTTCCAAACTTGGGGCCCCTAGTGTCTCCCAGAAAAAGCATTTAAGCATTACAGGCCTCAGATGTGTCTGAGTGGATGATCTGGCGATCAAGGGTTCCATGTCCTTGCAGCATATCATGGCCCTTAGCGTCAGAGCACGGGCTAGAACAGCAGGGCTGATGAAACTGGATGGCATCAGGATGGCTTGATGGAATAAAAACATTTTTGTACTTTGTTCAGATTTTTAGTTTGTACTTTCTTTGAGTTGTGAGTTTTGCTGTTAGTTGCTATTTAGATATGGATTGATGTGCATCTGTACATCTGTAGGTGTTCTGCCTTTGTTCTGCGTAGAAGCGGTCAAATGATATTCCTCCTGATACTCCTTGTCTACTCCATAATGAGTTTCATCTCAGGAGGCATCACTATGAGCTTTGAGGATAATGTCACGGAAGGGATCCAGACCTGAAGACTCCCCCTTCCATCCTTCACAAATAGCAAATGTCTATCAATTCCTGAGCGTCTGAAAGCTGAGGCACTTCTGCCTTTCCCCATAAATACACCTACTAGTGCTTCAACAGAATAGCAGGTCAGCTTCATGTTACTCTTACTTGGCTGCCTCAAAAAGATCAATGTTTATATGAATGTTTAGTCCTGTGCTTTTTTACTGTTGACTCCTGCATAGTGAATTGAATCAAACTGAGCCATTGCCACTTAAAAACTGGGGCGTGTAAAAGCTCTCAGAGCAGATGGTCTTTAAGATCTGAATGTCTTCCTCTAATCTTGAAACCACAAAAATTTAATCATGAAATATGCTGTGCACATAAGACAACTTTCCATGACCATGGTCTTTCCATACAACAACCTAAGCCATGGGATTGTCTATCTCTCCTGCTTCTGTTGCTGCAGGAAGAAGATAGGTGATATAGCTGGAGAAAAGGGCTCTATGTGGCCTTGCTTGAGCAGGGGTGTTGGACCAGATGACCTCCAGAGGTCCTTTCCAACCTCAGCCATCCTATGATTCTGTAAAAGTCTTTTGGCAAAGTGTCCCAAAGCCACAGGTGTTTGAAGTATTTGTAGCTGGTGCATGTAGCATTTAACCTGAGATTGCAAGTCATAGAATTGAGCGTTGCTTTTTTGAACTGACATTAACAGTTGTTAAACAGGTTTTCTTGAAAGCCAAGGTCAGAACAAGTTGTTACTGTCAAAAGTCAAATCTACCAGCTCTGTGTTTTTTATTATTGTTTAAATATAGAGACATTACCAGTAGTGGATATTTAACAACATACAGCACACTTCTGAAGTCACACTATGCTAAGTCTATATTGTATATCTCTAAATGGCTTTGTGTTTTAAAAAAGAAAATGGGTCAGTTTTGTAATAAAAGATGCTCGTGTTGTGGAACCTCGTTAGCTTGTACTAACGCGGGGACAGGATTGCTCCACTTTGCCAATGGCAGCAAAATTAAGCTTAGCCCCTGCTTGTGTCTATGGGAAGGATGACTGGGAAAGGGCCAAGGGTGTAATTAATACCTCATCTTCTTCCCAAAACGCGGTGGAGCAGGAAAGACATAGCTCGTAACTCTGCCCCTATGACACGAACCAGCAGAGCTTCATCTTCCAGAAATCTTCGTAGTGCAGTCAGCAAGTACCAACTGTGTCATTCTGGTCTGCGTGAGCAAACGATTACGGGGCAGAGCCACACCTGGGTTTGCGCCTGCACATGGGGGTAAGTGGCCGCCCACATTCCCCAATTCCACCCACGTTCCCCAGTTCCCTCAGGCAAACCGCTGTGACAGAGGCGACAGCGAGGCCCCCATTCCGTGCAGGAACACGGTGGCTCCATGAGCCTGGCCAAGGCTGGAGGCAGCTGCGGCGCTGATGACGGTGCTGCGGTCTCAGCTTTCGTGTCATGATGCACGTGCCCTGTGTGTGGGATTTACTGCTGGGGAGGAGAGGCTGGCCTTCTAGTAATTAAGTAGGTCCATCCCAAATGTTATTTCCAAACTCCTGTCTACTGTACGTCTTACACACCAAGTAATGCTTTGCCGCATTTTTGGCTATAAGCCCTCAGTTTTGGGCCACATTACACAGCATGCGGACTGTTGACTTCTGGAGTGGCAGTTTTTGAGTTGGAGCTGGCTAGTGTATTTTGCTATGCAAATCCTATGCAGAAATAGAAGACACAGTATCCTTTCCATTTCAGATGTTAGTCATACACAAACCATAGGAGGAAGCAAGCAGGATCTTGATTTTGCTCTTCCTGCTACCCCTTATGCCCAGCCCACCTTCCCGTTAAATTGAACAAGCGTAGAGCAAAATTATTTTTCCGAGCCAGCGTGTGTGCAGGATATATTCCTGAGCCACGGTATGAACCTCCTTTGCCTCTGAGATGGCTTAGCTATCTAAGAACATAATGGAACTTGTAGTAAATGAAAAGAATAATCACAAGTGGCAGAATGTACTGATTGGATTATTAAAAACTACTGCAGTATTAACAAATATTGAAAAAGTGCTGTCGTCCATTGTGCAAGGCATTTTAATATTTTTCAACTGTCAAATCTTGGAAAAAAACTTTCAGGAAATTTGGAAATAAAATATTTTTCTAACCACTTTAATTTCCATTTGAAGCAACTTTTAATTTTCTGTTTAAGGAAGCTGAAACAGTACAGTGCTTTACGTTTTTGTTCTCTCTGTTGTGCACAGGCCTCAGCCCTGATGTCAGCATGGTTAGGATTTGCTTAGGTCAATGCTGCTGCAGAGCCAGGAGAGGGAGCACAGATATTGTTTCTTCTTGGTCATGCTGTAGAGGCAACTTGGATTATTTTGCAGAGGAAAATCACTAAATCTATTTTTAGAGGAGGTATTGTAGAATACTTTTTTCTTTTTTTAAAAAAAAATTTTTCATAAAGTTTAAGTAAGGGAAAATTAAGAACTGGATATTTTCATCAATTTGTATCAAGCAAAAAAATCTGTTCATAATTTTATGAATGGCTGGTATAGTAGTTTAACATTTTTAACACCTTTTACAGAGTATTTTTACATTTTTTTCTGCAGCCACTGAGGAAGGTGAAGCTTATCAGAATCCAAATGTAGAAAAGCTTGATTCACTTCAGTCTAATATTAGAGAGTGTCTTTAAGCATGTTATTATATTTGTATTCTAACTTCAGATCATATATTTACTCAGTAATTTTCAGATATGTTTGCATTAAAAACGTTATTTTAAAGACACAAAGGATATATAAATTCTCTCCAACTTTTTGATAATAATTGTTAGAACTTCTCATATCTCACCTCTGTCGTAATTTCTCGTATTTCTCAGTTGTTATAATTTCTCGTACCACTTAGATGTTCCTGACTTTGTAGAGAAAGTCATCACAAAGTGTTTTCTTGCACCCTGATAATCATTTCTACTACTTAATCTGTTGATATAGGAGAGTCGCACTGCTTTCCTGTAGCAGGACTTGTATGAAGCTTTTTTAGGAATTCCCTGAATAAAATTAAAATGTATAGTCTGTGTGATGGCTTTGTGGTACTGAAAAAAGATTTACTCTTATGCCTTTGATTTTGCCTAAACTGGCTTCTGTGTGGGATTTGTGAGAGCAGGCCCCGAGATCATCTATGGATTACTCTTTCCAAAAGTGGACATTTGCAAGGGATGTGTGGCATTATGATCTTGGTCTTGTCCTCTTGGATAAGCATAGTTAAATACTGCACTTACTCTTCAAACTTTGGTCCTTTTGCTACTTGCTGTGATATAAATTACAGCCCCAGTAAATGAATGGAAGCTTAACCAGCGAGTTTTGGCCTCACAGAAGTGTAAGTAGATTTTGCAATAGATTTAAATGAAACTAGCTTTTTTTCTTATTTTGTTTCATGCCAATGTCTGTCTTTTGAATAGTACCATATGTGTTCCTTCAAATCTCTTCCTAAAGTCAGTGTTCTTTGCAGAACTCCTCGTGGGTGGTCAGATTATTAACGATGTTTATTTGTATTTGAAATTAATCTTATAGATCCTGTTGACTAGTTTGAGCTTCAGGTCCCAAAGGCATTAACTCGGGAAAACTCCACAAATAGAATTATTTTGGTTGGCATCGAAATAAGATAGGGAGAATATTACTTACACTGTATTTTGGATATGCTACTGAATGTATTATATTTTGAGCACATATTCCTGTGCTGACACAGCAGGATGGTCATGTTCACATACCCAAAAGTTTATACCTTAGCATAGTTCTGTTGAAGCCAATGGAACTGCAGCTTACAAGAGTCTTTTCATTTGGTGTATTCATCCCTAGGATAGCCCTACTGCCATAGTGATTGAATTTGGCTGAAAATTCCCAAATTTTACAATTAAACAATTACCAAAAAAGAAGAAACAGAAAAAAAAAAAGAAAGAAAACCAAACAGAAACAAAGAAACAAGAACCCCACAGTAGGGGAAAGGATTTGTAAATGCCTATTAAGAATTGTAAGGGTGGAAGTCTGCCCTGTAACCAAAGAATGTTTGTGTTAGCCACTATGTAGATGGAGAATAACTTGTTAAATCTCAGTAAGATGGAGGGTTTTCTGATGGGCAGAAGTGGCTATTTTGAGACTCCTGTGCTCTTTGGTAGAAGACCCCCATCAGTAGCAGTCCCCATTTGAGAAGTACTGGATACTCTGCTGAGCTCCCAGGCAGTAATTCTCCTGTAATTTGTCACTGGGGAGAAAACATGCCAGAAAGAAAGGCACAAACCTTATCAAATTCAAAATGTTACAGAACACGGCAGTGCATATTCTGGCAGCCGGCACAGAAGTCATTGTCATCAAAGACGTGATGGAGACACAACGTCCCAGAAGCACAATGGGTTGCAACAGACCAAGCCCCAGTCCTTCCCTCCTTGCACAGCATCAGCCAACGCTGTAGACTAAGGACACCAACTCCATCAGCCTGTGGTTATCTGTAGACTAATAGATCCTATTCCAAAGGTCATTTTTCTCCACAGATTGTCAGTGGCCCAGCTCCAGGCAGCATGGAGTCTCACAGTGATGGCCATGACTAACAATTCAGTTTCTTACATACAAAGGGTTGTAGTGAATGGGACTGTCTGTGACTGGTGGCCAGTCACCAGCGGCATT
>NW_009233807.1:0-3675 GCF_000690835.1 Fulmarus glacialis | reverse complement strand
AGAGCTCAATTCAAGGGCCAGTTCTGTTCAGTATTTTTATCAATGATCTGGATGCAGGAGTTGAATGTACCCCTGGGAATTTTGCTGATGATACTAGACTGGGAGGTGTTGTTGACTCTCTCACAGATCGAGAGGCCTTGCAGAGGGATCTGGATAGATTGGAGCATTGGGCAATATCAATGGCATGAAATGTAACAAGAACAAGTGCCGGATTCTGCACCTGGGACAGAGTAACGCTGGACACAGGTATAAATTGGGGGGAGAGGTGACTGGAGAGCTGCCCTGCAGAAAGGGGTCTGGGGGTGCTCGTTGACAGCAGGCTCAATATGAATCAGCAGTGTGCCCTGGCAGCCAAGAGGGCAAACCGCATCCTGGGGTGCATCAAACACAGCATAACCAGCCAGTCAAGCGAGGTGATTATCCCGCTCTATTTAGCGTTGGTGCAGCCTCACCGTGAGCATTGTGTGCAGTTCTGGGCCCCACAATTTAAAAAGGATGTTGAGGTACTTGAGTGCGTCCAGAGGAGGGCAACAGAGCTGGTGAAGGGGCTGGAAGGAATGTCCTATGAGAAGCAGCTAAGGACTCTGGGTTTGTCTAATTTGGATAAAAGGAGGCTGAGGGCCACCTCATTGCTCTCTACAGCTTCCTGAGGAGGGGAAGAGGAGAGGGAGGTGCTGAGCTCTTCTCCCTGGTGCCCAGGGAGATGTGCCAGGACACGTAGAAATGGTTCAAAGCTGCGTCAGGATTGGTTCAGACTTGGCATTAGGAAACATTTCTTTACTAAAAGGGTAGTCGAACACTGGAACAGGCTTCCTAGAGAGGTGGTCGATGCCCCAAGCCTGTCAGTGTTTAAGAGGCATTTGGACAATGCCCTTAATAACATGCTTTAACTTTTGCTCAGCCCTGAAGTGGTCAAGCAGTTGGACCAGATGATCGTCGTAGGTCCCTTCCAACTGAAATATTCTATTCTATTCTATTCTACTCTAACCCAGAAATGACAGTCTTTCAACCTAGAGAACAATATAAAATGCTGGTAATACTGAACCGATGCTACATTTTTAGGTGATAGGCAGACTAAATTATCCTTCCTTCACTAATTTCTACTTAATTTCCACACCATCTCTTCCTGACAAATCATAAAAAAGCCACATTTCACCAGCTCTATGTTTATGCATTTTCAGTTAGAGGTTCCAAGGGTACTTAGCTAAGGCATTCATGGGGATGGAGCTCAGCTCTACATTCTTCTGATACAATAAATTGCCCAGCCATTAACTTCGCTTTTGCCGTTTTCTGTTTCGTGGTTTGTTCCTTCTGAAGAGGAGACAACCCCACCGACTGCAGCCAGGTCAGCCACTGCACTTGTTAACAGCAGCAAGCACAGCACGACAGGAGCCAAGGCTGTCCCCTTCTACTACAATTTGTGATGGACCATCCTAGCTGTCCTTCGGAAAGGCTTCAAAATAAACTGCCAGGCAGCAAGAAAAACAATTTTTACAAGGTAGCTTTAATTGTTGTTAAATAACACTTCTCTGTCTCAGGCCACAGTAATGTCACAGGGAACCTCTCAAGCCGCAGGACCTATTGGTTGCTACTGTAGCTGGAGGCAGGACAAATGTCAGCATGCGTTTTGGCTTTTGCAGCTCTTAAGAGGGCCAAGAGCAGCCCTTCTCACCTCAGCCGGAAGGTCTCCTGAGAAGCTAGAAATACCTGTGGCTGCTTTTTGGCGGGTGCTTTGGTTTGTCTGCAGTGTCAGGAGAGCAGCAGAGCTTCCAAAAGTCCAAAGTCACTTCGACAGTCAGCTGCCACGCCATAAAGTAGCTTGTGTGCAAAGAACTGGTGTCTCATACAGAAGGGTTCAGCTGCTTTTTCACTGTGAATAGCAACCCTTGATCATTTGCAAAACCTGTGGTCATACTTAAACAATGCATTCTCCTACATATACCTACATCAAATTATTGTAGGAGTTACTAAAAGTGTATTCATCTTCTTAAATGGCACCTGGAACTTCTTCAAGTCCTTTCAAGGTCTTGTCTCATTCAGAAGGGCAGCTTTCAATGACAGCACAAACAGGCTATTAGGAAACAGACATCCTGCATAGAGACAGGCCCCGATCATCCTTTGATCTCCTCTATCTTCCCATTACCCTGTGCTCAGCTGTTGAGTGATAAGAAGGTCCAGACTTGTGTCTGGGTCCTGGCTGTCATGTTGCCTTGCTCTTGCAGCATCACGGTGTGATGCTTTGCTTTGAGACACAATACATGCCAAGGGACTGATGGGAAGGAGGAGTCGAAAAAGCCACATTAAACGGTGCCCAGAAACCCTTGCAAAATGCCAGCGGCAGATGCAAAGATAGAATATGCATGTGTTCCCCTACGTCACTTTTCAGCCATCCAATACGTCCTTCTTCAGACACTCATCTTTGCAAATATGCATTGCATGAGGTGAAGGTATTGCAGTCCTAGAAACACTTTCCTACCACTTCTCCTAGAAGGCTGATAGAGAGTGCTGCTCGGTCTTTCTCTCTCTCCCTCCCTCCCTCCCTCCTTCCTTCCTTCCTACCTTCCTTCCTTCCGTCCCTCTCCCCCTTCCTTCCCTTCCACAAAATGTCACACAACAGCTTGGGTTTTGTTTTTTAGCTTCTCCTGACTTAGCTTCATACCTTTGGAGCCAAAGAGACACCAGGGCTGCCTCGAGCAGGTAGAAGGACAGCTTTCTTCCCTCTACCAACTGTCTTAAGCATCCCAGGAAGAGTGGGAGGTGGGCAAGACGTGTCTGCAACCCCCTGGGCTGCACTATTCTGGTCTGCCTTGCTTCTTGGAGTTTCCCCCCAATGTTTTAGAGGCTGAGGTCAAAAGAGAGTGCTAACCACCACCTTTTACCCAGACATTGTGTGAAGAACAAAGTTGGTGTGAAAAAGTTGGAGTTAAGGAAAAGAAGACAAAGATGGAGTTCTGTGGAAACTCCACAGTCTCTGGACTCTGCCACCAGGGTGCATCCTCTTTCTCCCTGTCCCGTAACAAGAGAGAGCCTTTCTACTTGGACCACCTCTTCGGCTGGAGGAAACACGCCCTTCTCGCCCTCACAGCAGTGGCACCGGGAGACCTGCAGAAAGAGGGTGGGACCGACTGCGGATGGCACCGGTACAGGCACGAAGCACCCAGGGACACATCCACACATACTCGTGACCAAAAGCAGCTTGGCAAGGCTGCTGGGAAGCAGCGTGGCAGAAAAGGGCCTGGGGGTCCTGGTGGACACCAAGTTGACCAGGAGCCAGCAAGGTGCCTTGCCCAAAGGCGGCAGCGAGTGGTACCCTGGGCTGCACTGGGCAAAGCCTTGCCAGCAGCTGGAGGGAGGTGACCCTGCCCCTCTGCTCAGCGCTGGTGAGGCCATGCCTGCAGCGCTGTGCCCAGGTCTGGGCTCCCCAGTACGAGAGAGACGTGGGCATACGTGCCCCTCCCCCACCCCCGCCCCCCAGGGCAATCGTTGGGGTCAGAATGGCATGCTGTGTTGCCCCGGCGCTGGCCCAGCAATGATCCCAGTGCCTGCAGGGACGGAGCACGGAGCAGCACTGGGGAGAGCCAAGCTCTTGCCCAGTGGCACTGCCTGTCACTGGGACCCCCTTGGCAGCTTCGCTCGGGCCAGCTGGCCACTGTCCTGAGCCCCACCAGCATGTCC
>NW_009233806.1:0-6652 GCF_000690835.1 Fulmarus glacialis | reverse complement strand
AGCCGCGGCACCACGATGTGATCCCTGCTGGAGGCAGATCGGAGCGGCGAGGGAGCTGCAACCCGCGTCCGGAGATTTTAATGCAGAAAAACGCACTTCTAAGAATTAAAAAATTAAGATCGCAGCTGCTGTGCACGTGTCTTCCTTTTACACCAACGTGAGCATTTGCCTTCAGGTCTCATTCCTGTAGCTGTGTCATAAACACAAACAAGACACTATTTGGTGCTATAGAATATTTTTAGCAGGACATCTATTATTACAAAATTTTTACTTTCCCATGAAATGGGGAAAGCTGTTTTTCTCTTAACGTCTAATTTATTTCTTTTGATTTCACGGTCACCTGACAAAGCCAAACGCTCTCCACCTGGGGACGGTGTGAGTGTGGGGACTGTCACTGTAGGTGGCTTCCCTGGATGAGCCATGCGGGGCATTGCTCGGGATGGGAGCACTGGGGTTCATTCTCTCCTTTTCACACCAGTCCCCTTTGATTTAATTGAATCTTGTTGCACTAGAACAAATGCATACGCCTGCAGACAGTCCTCACTGCCCGTCAAATCTGGAGTCGTGGCCCTCCGTTACTCCAGGGAAGGTGGTGAGAATGGTGGTGGTGCTGCAGCAACCTGCATTCATCCAATGGAGTTTATTAGCACGGGCTCTCTGCTGAATTTAATCTGAGTCCAAGCTGGTGTGTGATGTGGCACAGCTCTGCCTGTGCCGTGCCATGCCTGGGCTAACGAGCCTGGGCACTGCTCGCTCGGCACGGAGCAGGTCCTGGTCTGCAAAGCGTGGTGCGATTCATCTGAAACTGCATAACCTGCCCAGGAATCACGTCCAAATGGAGATTCAATGAATGGCATTTTTAATATGCAACTCAGAGCAGTAGATAGTTTAGATACTGAGTAAATAGGAACTGCAGCAGGAAAATCAACAGTAACTTCGTCCCTACTGACCTGTACCACCCTCCACGAACCCTCCTGTAATAGAGACCTGGGGGGGGGACATTGCCCAGCTCTACAGGTGAGACCCCCACTGATTTCAATAGACACAGGATTTCGTGCTGGGCTTTCAACCAAAAAAACATGGTGTACCCTGAGTTAGACATCAAGCAAAACAGTTTGAAGGCATATGGGAGTATATGGTCTGTACGCTAGCCTGCGGAGGCGAGCGGGGAGGAGCAGCATCTTCAGCAATGCTCTTGTCCTTAGCAGAAGGGCCGTGTTGCAAAAGTGCTTTCTTTTGTTTCGCAACAACCGAGCAGAGATGGTTTTGATAATGAGGGAATGACAGTTCCTGCCTCACTGTAGCCAGAGGGATCTACGTGGAATGGGATCCTGTGATGTAAAGCTTTTTTAATGCTCTCCAGATTGCTTTTGAGGTGGTTTCAGTGACCTTTCGTCAGGTCTCCTTCCAACACACCTTCTTCCAAATGGCAGATCCTTGTGCCCTGGCACCATCCCCTCCCCAAAGTGAGCCAGAGGTGGGAGCTGGGCACCCCTTTTCTCGGCTGGCTGCAGTGGGTGCCCGTGGGAGCCCAACGACTGCCGTGGTCACAGCCACCACCACATCCAGGGGCATCCTTCAGGAAAACCTGCCCAGAAGACCTCCATGCTGGCTGGCTGGGAGACTGTGGTGAATTGAGCAATGCCATGAGCTGGAAATAACATCAGGGGAACTATAAGACCATGGAGTTTCATGAGAAACATGTTATTTAGGGGACTCTCCTGCCATGGTGTTCCCATGCATGCCAGCCTGCAGGAGCTGGACCAGGCTGCTGCTGGGGTAAATCCCAAACCCCTGGCCCAGGATGCTGCATTGCCACCAACCTGGCAGGCAAGGGCAGAAGCAGGTCTGCAGACAATGCAATACCACAAAATGTTGTTGACCTGGCAATATCAAATCCACTACTTGACGTAGAAAAAGTTGAGTTCTTCCCTATTTTTCCAAGGACTATGTGTATTCTAGGCTTGAACATCTCATTTTTTCCCCTCCATGCTTTGCATCTCCTGGAGCTACAAGCAGAAGGTGGCATTCAAACGGATGGTGGGTTCCAACCGTGGTGTTTCCTACAGAGCGTAGACTGATGTGTTTCCCCAAGCAGAGAGGGGAGAGAGAAGGCAGGGCCAGTCCCCAAGGGCTCAGTATATGATCAGATGTGAATTTAATGAACTAAGATAGAAAAATAAATAGAAAATAAAAAGTAGAAAATAAAACAGAAAGAAAGAAGAGGTTGTGTCAAATGGTTTTCATTAGCACTGCAAAGTTCTCCAGCCAGGAATGATTTGTAATTTGTATGGATTTTCCAGTGGAAATGCAAAAAGTCTAATTATACAGAAATAGTGAGGACCAAAAGAAGAGCAATTTCCAGAAACAAATCTGCCATGCAGCATATCAATGTGTTAAAGGCATCTTTTCCAGACTGGAAGCCAGATCGATTTATATTTATTCCTCAGACCAATGGAAAGTGTGGTCCTATGTGTGGGATTAGGGTGCAGAAAATACTTCTTGCTGATAAATAATTCACTCTGGGAAAGTAAGTAAGGAAAAAACCCAGCATAAGGACCTGAAAAGGTTTTTGGGTGAAACAAAGAGGTAAACAGCATGACTGGGTCTTCACAACTAAAGCTCCTCCATACTGTTTGATTTTAATTTCAGATCTCAATTACAGGTTACCCAAAGGTAATTGAAAAATAGCCGAGATGTGGAATTAAATGGCAACTGCCCACACATCTACAGACTTCAGTCGACCAGCCCTTTGGCGTGGATATGTTTTTTTTACCACAAGCTGGGCAGGTTTGTTCCTGCCTTACTAGGAATAATTCTCCCAGAGCGCCGGAGCCCTTTGCTCCAAGCTGAGAGTCTAATTATAGTAAAAGACCCCCTTGAATGTCACTGCCCTGAGTGTATTTGGAATTAGGGACCGTTCTCAGCCAAGGAAGTAGCTGCTTGTAAATCAGAGGGTGAAGCTGCTGAGCTCTCCTTGCTTTCCAAGCCCATGCTCTTCAAGCATCGACTTGTGTTTTTTTGCACTTTTGTGAAATGCCCCTGCTTATGTGTGATATAATATACTGACACATGATTTTAGACATAACAACAAACAGCCTGGATGAAAAAGAGCCAGATAAACCCATGCAAAGTCATTTATTAACAGAGGTCCTTCCTCTGGTATTTCTTTAAACTCTGCATGGCTTTTTTTGCTGCCAAATTCGCTTCGTAATGTTGAAAACTAATTTTTTTTGTTTTTTCCTTATCAAGATAGTTATTTTCCACTTGGCAAACACTGAGTTTTATTAGTTATTCCTAATGGAGCCTGAAATGATTACAGCTTTTTTCCCCCTGTTTATTTCTCTTGTATGTTCATCACGACCACAATCAGCTCATTTCTTGGATCTGGATGATTTCGGTGAATATTACCATGGGGCCAACTGTCTGGCACCGGGGAGCAGACTACTGGAAGGGTTGTCATTTTACATTTTGTTGTGCTGCAGTAGTTCTGTAGACACCAATATGTGTTTGTCTTGGTAAGGTATGACCAAAGCGCTCCTGGGCATCCTTCAGAGGCATCCTTGGAAGCATGGAGAAATGCTGATGAAGGTCCCATCAGCACATATAGGATAATTTGGGATTTGGGAAAATACCCCTCCTGCTCTCTCCTCAAACCTATGGCTCCATCCTTTATCAATATAAACCCACAGCATTGGATTTTCAGCCATTTCACTGCTCCATGCCCTAGCTCCCGGCATGCTGTGCCACCTCTCCTGTCCTCCTCTGCAGGACCTGGACCAGCCAGTCTCCTGGAGCAGCCGTGGGTCCTCTCCACGTTTCCATGGACAAACAGCTGACCTTCAGCACATTTCTGCCCGCTGTAATTTTTATAAGGGACCTGATTAATGCAGGTGTCACTGTGCAGAGACATATTGATAGATCTCGGCTTTCCTGGACAGGCAGAGCCTTACTTCCAACTCTGTGACCTGAACAGCAGAACCAGCCCAGTACATCCACTAGAGGCACATCTTATGATAAACAGAAAAAAAGCTGATAATGGCTTTTCTGAGAGCAGGATCTGAGCTTTAAATCCAGGTCCCTTTTCCCCATCGGTAAATCATCACGGTGCTTTTATCCATGTTATCCCTTGTGATGGACTTTGTTCTAGACACACAGCTCCGTAAGCATAACCCCCCCAAAACAACCCTTGAGCTGACCTAGGCAAACTGATAAATGCTTAAAACTGTGTCCCTGCCCCAATTTCCCTGCCCCCCTGGGGCACTTTGAGGGGGGTTAGAGCCAGCCTCAGGAAGGACATGCCCTGAGCTATTTTGTCGTGTCTGAGAGGGCCGGTGCCGGCTGCTTCCCACCTCGGGGTGTCTCCGAGGACGGAGCCCAGTGCATCCCGGAGCGAACCCCCAGCAGCTGAACTGAGTCACGTGCAACGGTCCATGAAATTAATGCAGAAAAAGCCGCAGGCTCTGCAAGGTAATTTGCAACCCCGGGATGGTCCAAGATTCGATGATCTTAAAGGTCTTTTCATCTACGGTTGGACTCGATGATCTTAAAGGTCTTTTCCAACCTAAATGATTCTATGATTCTAAGAGCAGAAATTAAACTCCCAGGACTGCTTCATAGAAATTCATCCAATTTATCTTGCACCTTTGCAAGGTGAGTATTCACCGTGTTTATGAAGGTTATTTATTCAAGCGATGCTTACTTTGTTCCTCTGTTTGGGAGCTGGGTAATTTTTCATATTTCATAAGTGTCCACAAGTGATGAAATCTCAGCTCTTGTGGAAGCTTCTCCGAATTCTTCATGCCAAGACACCTGGGGAGAGGATGGGGGACACAAAGCCAAGACCTGGGACTGCTTGATAGCACACCGAGAGGCGTGGAAGCTTCTCCGAATTCTTCATGCCAAGACACCTGGGGAGAGGATGGGGGACACAAAGCCAAGACCTGGGACTGCTTGATAGCACACCAAGAGGCTTCCTCTGCTGACGGCTACAGCCCAGCCATTATGAAGAGTCTCCAAAGAAGAAACCATGTCCCACCCATGGAGAGAGCTCTGGGTTTGCATGGATCCCTGCAATGCTGCCGGGTCGCCCCGGGCAGGGCTCCTGCCACAGGCTCCTCTTGCCCACGCGGCAGGGGATGCTCTGAACCTCTCTGCAGGGACTTGCCCTAAAGCTTGTTTCCTTGGGTGGGGAAAAATTAATCCACGGTGAGCATGGAGCTCCATTTAGTCCTTTAAGGAATGAGTCACGGTGCTAGGAAGCGCAGTGTTTTGAGGCTGGCTCCTTCCCCCACGCAGAGCCCCGACGGCTGCCTCGCTCCTCGCTGTCCCGCGGCCATCGAGGGCCCTTATCTGTAAAGACCCCAATACCTGGAGTTGTGCTTCATGAATGTCCTTTGATGCAAACACTCCCCCCAGTAACCAGATTAATGCTATTTTAGCCTAGGTTTTTTGTGTTGTTTTTTTTTTCCTTTTTCTCCCCAGAAAATCCTTCCTAGTTTAAATTTTTCACTGCTTGTAAAGTGTCCCATTATAGTGCTCCGGGCAGGAGGAGATTAATGTCAGGTCCCATTTATGCATCACTTTGAATCAGAAGACCTTGGCCAGCCCTTTGTAATGCTCTGTTCTTCTGGGGGGTGGATTAAAAGTTTACTATTGCAAAAAAATACCCCATTGTCACTGCCTGAGATACAGCTTTCAGAGAAATTCCCTTTGCCATAATAACTGATTTATTTTGGTTGGCTGGCTATGAAGCAGCTGAAGTGGGTGATCCCTGCCAGACTCATTAAATGATTCCTAATGTTGACGGAGGACATTATATTGTGGTTATAAAAGCAGAAGTTTCAGTATTTGCTGGAAGAGCCTCTTTCCCGAGGGCGAGCGCGGAGGATGGGAGGAAGCTCTCCAGCGGTACCCATGTGTAAGCAATAAGCAGAGGAATGCTCTCGGAAACTGCAGCTTGAAGGATTTACTTTGGCATCAGTTTTGGTTGCCTGGGAAGGGAGGGAAGCTCTCAGGGAGACGCAGGGGTGCTGGGCGTGGGGCTTTAGTTCTCTTTTTGGGCTGGGAAAGGAAAGGTTAAGAGCCTTTTCTCAGGGTCCTGCCGGGTGCGGTGCTGAGGCGTGGTGGCTCCTTCCCACCGCGCTGCCATGCGAACCATGCATGGAGGCATGAAAGCATCAAGGTCCTCATTTCCCCCTGAGTCAGGTCCTTGCGACTATTGAGAGCAGCCCTGCCGAGAAGAACTTTGGGGCACTGGTGGACGAAAAGCTACACATGAGCCGGCAATGTGCGCTCACAGCCCAGAAGGCCAACCGTATCCTGGGCTGCATCACAAGCAGCGTGGCCAGCAGGTCGAGGGAGGAGATTCTGCCCCTCTGCTCAGCTCTGGTGGGACCCCACCTCTGGTGAGTCCTGCGTCCAGCTGGAGCCCTCAGCACAAAAGGGACATGGACCTGTCAGAGCAGGTCCAGAGGAGGCCACAAAAATGACCAGAGGGCTGGAGCACCTCTCCTATGAAGAAAGACTGAGAGAGTTGGGGATGTTCAGCCTGGAGAAGAGGAGGCTCCAGGGAGATGTTATTGTGGCCTTTCAGGACTCAAAGAGGGCTTATAAGAAGGGATAGACTTTTTAGCAGGATCTGTTGTGACAG
>NW_009233805.1:0-9308 GCF_000690835.1 Fulmarus glacialis | reverse complement strand
TTGTGCGGGTGCGGGGCAGCTCGGCCCTGCCCTGGGGGAGACGCCGGGTCCTTTCTGCCCGGGATAACGACTTGGTCTTTCTGCCCGGGATAACGATTTTGTCTTTCTGCCTGGGATAAAACGATTTTGTCTTTCATCCTCGAGTGACTTTTTTCTTTCTTCTTTTGGATAACTTTACCTCCTTTCTTTCAGGATGCTTAATATTGCAGATGTCATTTTAGACCCCTCAGTGATTCTTTATCGGTCTATCCCCGTTAAGGAAAAAGGGGGGGAAAAAATCCCCAGATTTTGAACGGTTAAATATTTTGTGGAAGGTATGCTCGTTTTCATGAATTTATAGAAAAAGAAAGAAAATTGGTTCAATGGTAGAGGGGTGTCTCTGTGGAGTGGGCACCAACTTATTCTTTGACTGGACCCCCTAGTAAGTCCTGAAAGTTTTCTTGACAAAAGTAATCACTTATTTAATCATAAACCTTCCGAGATAAGGAATATCCAAAAAATGCACGTAGACCTCTCTTGCTATATGTTATGGACTGGGTAGTTTGAGTCTTCATTGGTAGGTAGAAAACTAACCCAATGTCAATAGTTGTTCCCACAGTTTTTAATATTTATTGGGAATTAGGAGGGGTGAAAGAATGACAGACCTTTCAGCTGGCTTCCGTCTCTCAGGTTGGTGACATTGATTGAACTGTAGCTTCCATTTAAATGGACTGCTGAAGGCAGGGTCATGAAATGCCTTTAAAACCCCCCCAAGACTTCAATGTTGCAATTTGATACGTTATCTGGCAGGGATCCAGGTCAGTATCTATGACAAGGGGTATGCTGTTTATGTGTCTAATCAGGTACAGAATCCAACAGACAAATTCTGAGCTGATGTCTATTTGTAAAATCTCAATAATGAAAGAATTACAGTGATTTACGTACAAATACAGTGAGTCTTGTTCTTCATCTCTGCGTGATCTGAAACTAAGTAAATATCCAGTTCTGCTGATAGCCCTGAGGCAGAACTTTGCTCAGACTCGGTAAGTTAGTGCAGTCCTGGTGTACGTCAGCGCACTCATCTCTGCAGAGAGAAGCCTGTTACTCCCTGTACAGTCAACGGAGGCACAGGGTAAGATGTGATTGCGGTCCATGCTGGTGCCTGAGATCTTTGGGAGATGCAAAGAATTAGTATGCCAGGGTTTACAGATGAAGTGAAATTATGCTGAGATAAACCCAGTGTAGCTGACCGCAGCACACGGCTGACTGGTCCCTTTCTGATGGAGAGAGCAATTTACGCCAAGCTAATTTTTAAACATCAACTGAATTTTGAGCATTGATTAATGATGTGCCAAAGAGATACAGCACCACAAAACCAGCCAAAAAGCTCTTGGATGTGAGGCGTGTTGTGTTTTGCTTGCAGGAGGGCGCTCAGGAGGGATGTGCAACCAGGGCTGCCACCCTTTCTGCTGTGAGCATCCCCCCACACCATCAATGCTCCCATTGAGCCGAGAGCGAGTTGGGTGGCAGAGCTTGGCTCTGCAGCAAAACTTGTACATCTTAATTAACTTTTTTCCTTAAGTGAATCAGCTCAAGTCCGGGAGAGGAGCTGAGAAGCATATAAAGAGCATTAACATTTGAAGATGAAAACCTAGGAGCGCTCTCCCCAGACTCACCCGGCTTTGTGGGCACCGCGTGGTGCTGGGGGTCTTCATGGGCGCAGTCGCGGCAGGTAGCTGGGACCGTACGGTACGTCCTGCTCTCCTCTGCCCCTTCCCGAAGGGCAGCCCCTGCCCCAGCAGCTCCCAGCTGCTCTGCCAACTGGAAGGCTTCAGCTGAAGGGGAACAATAGGCAGTTCTATCCTCGAGTCAGTGCGGCTGGCTGGGAACGGCATGGCAGAGGTGATGAACTCCGACGAGGAGAGGGGAGAGTGTTGACAAATTCATTTTAAGCCAGACTGGGCAAAGGACCAGAACACGCACCGCGGGGAGCCGCTACTACAGCCCGCCTGCGGGAATCACTGATAACGCGGCCCTGAGGGGGGATTTTTCCGCGCTGAGGAAAAACCGGGAAGAAGTTTTCCCCAGTAAGTCAGGGAGGGAGCTGCGGTCCCGGGCAGGGAGGAGGGAGCAAGGCAGTGCCGGCTTCGATGCTGTCCTGAAGGCGCAAAGGGTTTTCTTGGCAGACTGCTCCCGGGGATACGGGGGAAGTGATCAAACAAGTCTTTCAGTAGCCAGGCTTGTCAAGACGAATATTAGAGGGATTGTCCACTGCCGTCAGCCAGACGCTGAAATCGAGGCAAGGTTTGGAATTTCGATGTAATTGGAACCATATTTCGGCGCGGCGGGGCCGGGGTAGCCGAGGTGGGCTGAGTCAGAGAGCACAGACATCTCTCTGAGTGATGATTTGGCGTGGAAATTACTGAGCCTGGGCCAGTTTGCACCAGCTGAAAGTTTGGCTTTGTGATTTCTAACTTTTTTTCAGTAGATTCTTTCTCCTTGTCCCTCACCTTATATATGTAAAGAGAATTAAATGCTTTTATGCAGAAACAAACTACCATTACTGGATATGGCAGTAACGAGGGAAACGGTGAGCCCAATTCCCCACGGGCCCTCACTTTCCCCTCGGGGCAGGACGAAGGTGCCAGGGCCTCGCAGGGTCGGATCCTGCCTCCGCAGGGCCCTGCAGCAGCCACATCAACAAAGGCTCATTGAAGGCAAGCCAAGCTCCCGCTGAGACTGGCGCTGGAGTTAGCCAACATATAGGAGACCCTCACGTTAATTCATGCTAATGATGGGCAGGCTGGCCCGTTTTGGAGAGAGATGAATTTGGGACGCCGGTGACAAGCAAGCATGGCCACAGGAAGACTTGGTGGTTGGGCTGCAAACTCTGCTTTTGTTAATTTTGGTAGGCAAGCGGGCAGCGTCTCGGTCAAACCCAGTGTGAAACAGGCTGCTGTCTGTTCTCCCAAGCAGATCAACAAGACCTTTGCAACAGCATCTCCGGGCTCCATCCGGAGCTTCATTTGTGCAAATGAAAACTCTGCCTTGGACGATGCAGAGCACTTCTGATGGGCTGAAGTGATGATTTATGTATTTTGCTGAATTATCTGTTTTCCCTCCATCTGCCTGGCAGCCAATACTGCACAGACTTCTGGTGCTGCCACCGCAACTGGGGCATG
This sequence comes from Fulmarus glacialis, assembly GCF_000690835.1. NCBI lineage: Eukaryota > Metazoa > Chordata > Aves > Procellariiformes > Procellariidae > Fulmarus > Fulmarus glacialis. Next base: position 6,147 of record NW_009233805.1, on the reverse strand, counting down.
GTGTTGGTGTTGGGAATCCAGACTCAGCTGGGCTGAGCATCCTCAGCTTGCTTGGGCGTTTGCTACACCTCTGGCTCAAGCCCAGAGGCAGTCGGTGGCCTCGCAACCCAGATCCATAAATCATCTCTCATGCACTGACTGTGCGTTGCCCGCATCCGTGGCCAGGGCTGCTGGCCACAAACCACGGAGATGGTGAGCCAGGCTGAGCTGGGAAATGCTGTGCTGGCCAAACCAGCAGCAAGTAAACTCCCAGCTCCTGTTTGACCACATCTTTGCTCGCAGTGATAGCACTTCTTAGAAAGCTGAAAGGCTGCAGTCAGCTCTCGGTGGGGTTAGTCACACGTGTAACGCCAAACGTCTGCTTTTCTGCTTGAGAAGGAGCTCTCGGTACCTTATGGGCTGACACAGCCACTCTCAGCCTGTGCTGTCACACCTCGTGTGTTGAAACCAGAGTGGGCAGTGCCACTGCTTATTTTCCCCATCAGCAGCTCAGCATCTGTCCAGAATAGGTTGAGTCTATCAAAAGTACCCATTCTGGTTTTGGTGCAAGTCGGTCCATAGGCTGATAAATATCTCTCCTTCTTTATGTCCTAAACAATAAAATAATGGGGTTTTTTTGGAAGGATTTGAATCATTGCATAACTATCAGGTTTTAGCTGGGATCCTGGATTGTAAGTAGCTGTCCACCATGGAAATACTGACCGAAGTCTTATTTTTAACTTCATTTCTTTATATTTTGGTGAGGGGTGGAACATGGAAAAAATTTAAGATTTTGCACTCAATGAAGACAAAGCTACCCTGGCAGAGCGAAGAGAGATGCCTGTTACTGCTTCCTCCACTTGATGATAGCCATTATACACTCTCAATGAAGACAAAGCTACCCTGGCAGAGTGAAGAGAGATGCCTGTCACTGCTTCCTCCACTTGATGATAGTCATTATCCACCCAGATAGAGCAAGTTGACTTGCAGCTCTCCAGGCTTCCTCCCTCGCAACCCCAGCAGGGTGCTGTCAGGTGGGGTCTGGCTCCATGTTGGGGGTCAGCACCGAAAGGAGGGAGGCTTACAGGACCCTCTTCTGCTTTGTCGTTACCTGCAGCCCCAACGTGTGCGCGGTGCAGAAGCTGATCGGCACGAACAGGAAATACTTCACCAACTGCAAGCAGTGGTACCAGAGGAAGATCTGCGGGAAGTCAACGTAAGTACCTGAGCGCCGGCCAGGGTCTCCCCGAAGACCCCGTTGCGGAGGTGGGAGAAGCAGACGGTGTGAGAGACGTGGGATGTCAGAGCCCGTGGCGTGGGCTTAACATGTATACGTGTTAAGAATTGTTTTAGCTTTGTACTCCCAAAGAAATACTTGTGCCTTGTTTTTTCTCAAATGGCAAACATGATCCTAAAACACTTAGAAGTTAAGAATGGAAAGTACTATGTAAATATAAACCCTGATGGTTTATTCTAATTGCATTTCTAAATATACTTATATAGCTCTCAATGCTGTAATGAAGTGCGTACCAGATGTTTTCTAATACTTAGCTGTGTCTCTCTCCATGCTAGGCTCAATGCTGCCTAGCTAAAGAGAAAAAAAAAAAAAGAAATAAAAGGCAACCCAGAGCTGATGGATATTGGAGAGAACGTAAAATTCATCTACATATGTTTGTTTTGGAAGGGAAAACAGAAATAAGGGGAAAGAGGTGTCAGTTTTAGCCAACACTCTCTGATGACTCCACCAGGAAAGTTAATTAGACTTGTGGGCCAATTCCATGTTTAAAATTGCAAACAATAATATTCGAGTAGCTGTTGCATAAAGTATCTGTGTAAGCAGCCTCGGGACATTCTTTTGAAAGATGTAGTCAGCAGATAATTAAGGATATGTGTGCTTGACTATCTGCCAGGCTGTAGATCAGGAGTGGGGAATCTTTTTCCTTGGTGTAGGCCAAAGTGGGCTTTCAGACATGTTTGCTGGCCCACACTTCGGCACGCACCACCACGTTACCCCGTATCAGTGCAAAGGTGCTGGCCGTGGGGAGCAGAGCTGTGGGCCAGGTCTGGTCCTGGATCTGCAAGGTCAAGAAGAACAAACAGCAGAAAATCATCTCATCTGTTTCTGATATGGTCCAATGTAAATCGTGATTAGATCTACAGGAACATGCTGTTCTTTACTGCAGATTAAACAAACTCTGTTTCTGGAGTAAAGACCAGACTTTGAGATCTTTAACTGCGGTAAGCTATATTGCTTTTATTTTGGTTGCCTTCATTGGTTTAGCTGTGATGGCTGGCCATCGGGATTCGTTTCACGTGCCTGGTGTTGGTATTGTGAGGAGGGAGGCAAAACAAGAATCATCACTGTGCATGGCTTTTGGCCTTTCATCGTGCTATCCATCAATTCGTCTAAAAGAGGAAATTCTGTACTTCAGGAGGATGTATTGCAGGATGGACCATATAGTGAGCATGTATAGTGGTTTCCCTTATGTCCAGTTGTCTATACAGAAAAAAAAAAAGGAGAGGCAATACTGTAAAAACAAACAAACAACCCCCCTTAAGTCTACAAAACCACCAAATCTGGGAAGATTTAATTTGGGTGATTAGAGTTCAGGCTCTCATCTTGGCTGAATGGTGGCTTTTTTGATGTAAAATGGACAAGATTATGGCATGGCAATATGGTATCTTCATTGCCTCTTCTGATAACAGAGTAGCTTAGTAGGTCCCCAAAGAAAACACGACTGAGCTGTGGATGTGGGATAGTTTTGCTGTATAGTCCCTGAAAGGCAAAGCGATCCAGCCATGGATTCCTTCAGCTCTGAAGCAAATGAGAAACTAACCTCAAGTAACCCAAGTATGCCGCTGTATTTGGCAGAGACAAACTCATCTGCTTATCTCCAGAAAGAGGTGGAACAACTGGCATCTGGCAGTGTTTCATGATTTCATTTGAGGAGATGGGGTGATCTCTTCTAACCTCATTTTCTCTGCTTTTACTCAAGTGTCTAATCCAATGATGCATTGCTGAGAGAAAAGCATACACAGCATTAACCTGCCTGTTAACCTATGAGATAATGTTCCCATTATACATGGAATTTGCTCACTATTCTTCACTTTGCATCATCTCGACAATGGGTGTTATTGTCTTCTCTCTTCCGAGTCATTTTTGAGCCTGGGCCGTACTTTGCCCTTTAGCAGTGCTTGTGCAGAACAAAAGACACGTGCCTTGACTCACATTTTCCGGAGGACCCTGGGACAGCTCTGATTACGAATGTTTGCTGGTGATGGCTCCCACTGGACGTGGTGTTCCTGGCGTATGGAAGCAATCAGGAATCATTTGGGCCATAAATGACATGATGCGTTATGCTGCGGCAGTCAAATTCTTAAACCAGTGTAAGGGGCCTGATGCTGTGCCGTGCTCAGTGCATCAGCGCCCAAGAGAGTGTGTGGGCACAGCTAACGGTGCTCAGCATGAACCCTCGAAACTGGCCCATTGCATGGGGCTGAGCTGGTCCATGAGAGGTTTTGGGAATATCAGATGCCTTTAAATCCCAGAAAGAGTCCAGATTTGACATGTTCATCAGCCAAAAACTGGTGGATCCAGCCTTTGCTTGGGATCCGTAGTCAGAAGCCCTCTCCTGAAGCTGTGCGCTTGGTCCTCCTGTTGGCAGGGGAATCCACTCCATCAGCCCAGCGGGGATGGTGGAGCTGGATAACCATGGTCATTTCTCTCTTCCTCCTAAAAGGCTTTTCCCACCAGTGAGAAGAGCAGTCCTGGGATAGGAGACGCTCGACCCATCTCACCTACTCCACATTTGACCTGGCTGTTATCCTCCTTATCTGCTTAAAGGGTCAGTGGTGCCACAAGTTGGATGTGTGTCGCAGGTGGCTCTAGGAAGATAGTTTTGACTGCTTTGATTTCTTCTCTTTTCCTGCTCAGAGCACCGTTTCAAACAGGTAGTAGGCAGGGAGGTCAGTGAGAGACCAGGTACTGCAGGGAAGCAAAGCTGGCCTCCTGCAGAGCTGGCTCAGAGCAGAGAAGTTCAACCCTGAGCGAGGAAGGCAGAAAAGCTGCTGCAAGCCTACAGCCGTAAGTCACAACTTCACTCCTTCTCGGACGACCTGCGTTGAAGACGCAGAGCGACTGGAGCAGCAAGGAAGGCCAGCTCAAAAGACGCGGATGTGCCTGGTCTTTAGTCTCGTCTCCAGGCGCATCGCCTGTCGGTTGCTGCTCCAGGCTCACGGCTGCGAGTGCTCACAGTCACCCCGGGGTGCAGCGAGCGGAGGGGCTCCTTAGCTCTTACCAGACACAAACAGGTTACGGCTGAGAGGCAGGGGCTTGGCGGTGAGGCTCTGCAGGCTTGCTTCTTGAGCAGCATCTTTTGGTCCATGGGGGTGGAGTGCTCTACTGGGGCTGGATGTGCACGACGGAAATTTCAACTCATGCATCAGAAGAGGACTCTTGCCTCTTTATCTGCTTTTTTTCTTTTTCTTCTCTTTGCTAAAGTATTGGCACACGCAGTTAAGGAGAAATTAGATAGAGGATTTATGTACATTTTTTATCGTTGCATTACTTGCTGATGAAGTGAGATAAGACAGTTGGCAAGAAGTCTGACACTGCTTTGATTTTAATGAGCACTGAAACAAGATTGTTTTGGTAATTAGGTAATTTTCCACTGTTGGTTATTCCAAAGCCAAAGAAATAGTTTATTTAGAGTATATTCACATAGTTGTGCCTGTGTTTTTTATATTTTTCTACCTCCCTTATGCACTGGACTCATTCTTCCAGAATTGGGTTGCATTTGAACGTGTCCCCACACACTTTTTTGTCTTGAGAATGAAAAGACAACTTACATAAATTTGGTTTTTGATTATTTTTTGAGGAATAACTAGCGGCAGTAAGTTGCCCCTTAATACGTTCCTTTTCTTCCTTTTAAATTAACTTTCCTTTTCTTGTCTGATGTGCTTTCCTCATTTCAAGAAAAAAATGACTCTCTGGCACAAAAACAAAACATATGGGTTTTATTACAGGAAATTATTACAAATGGATCTTTATTCACTAATATATGCCTAAGCTTATTTTTATTACCTTGAAAAATGCACTTAAAATTTAATTTCAGATCCTAAGAATGCAACAGCAGTGAAACAATGACTAATAAAAGCCAGGGAGCTTGCTTCTGCAGTCAGACACGGATAGACATTGAAGAAATACAACGTTTCAAAACGAGAGGCTGAAAAACTACAGATTTGACTTGAAATTACTCAATGAGGAGGTCAGGAAATTGTGGTCAGAGGCGTTGCAGAGCGGATGATGAATGCTCTTTGGAGGAGGGCACTGCTTATTTAACCCCCATGGCTGGCACCCGCCGTGTCCCGCTGTAGCCGTCTGTAGGTGCCGAGCAGACACCAGAAACAGGGACGGACTCGGCAACTCCAAAGGCTTTTCTGCAGAACCCGCTGCGCGGTGCAGGGGTTGCGAGTGTTCTATGTTTTCTCCCGTGAGCTGTTTGCCCCTGGCCACGTAAGAGAAATACTCCTCTCCGGGCGGCAGCAGACTGTGGCTCCGACCCAACTGGAGGAGGACATGTCAAAGGAGCAGCCTTCCTCCCATATGGATGTGGAGGTACTGTAGCATCAGGATGCAGGTCCTGCAAGGGAGGCAAAGCAGCCTTCAGCCACGGCTCTGCTGCTCCTCCCTGAGGACTGGAGGTGGCTGCAGGACCAGCTGGGAGGATGCCCTCTGCCCAGCCCCGAGCGACCCCTTGAACGGTGCCCACGTGCCTTTGGGTGGGCTGGGTGGTCTTGTGCTTCCACCGAGTCCACCAGCCATGGGAGGACAAATGGCTGAGGCTGAAGCTGTTTTTCCTCATCTCTGGCTCCTTGTAGGTGCAAACACTTGGCTGAGCACCTCTGTGTTCACCTGGCCCTTTGCAGCAGTTTTCTGGTACTCACCTCAAAAGGCTGGCATGCAAACTGCATACCAGATGGCGCTGGTAGGGCACCTTCAGTGGGCAAGTGAGACTGGGGGGCTTGAACGAGCCCCTGCACGGGTGGAGCTGGCCCCGTTACTGGCCTCGGTGCTTCTCGCCATTAGCTTCCCTTGTGGGGTGGTGCTGGAGATGCCCACGAACCCGCTGAAAAGCCGGCGGCGCGGTCCCTCCATCCCTCCCCGGT
>NW_009233804.1:0-9201 GCF_000690835.1 Fulmarus glacialis | reverse complement strand
AGCTGGCCTGTCCATCCCTCGGCGCGGCGTCTCATCAGGGGAGTCCTCTCCTCTGAACGCCGGGAGGAAGGAGGCTTCTCCCGGTGTCGCCCGGATTGGCGTTTCCTACGCTCTCATCACCCTCCCAGAGCGGCGGAGAAAAGGATGTGCTCGCCCCCTTCCTCCTTGTCTTGCCGGTGGGGTGCAGCCGGCAAGGGGAGCTCCCTCAAGCACTGCAGTGGGCTAAAGTGGCTTCAAACGAGGAAGTTCTCACCGCTCTGGTTGCTGCAAGGAGGGAGGTTTTTCTTCCCTCGGTGTACAGCATGAGCAAGGAGAGAGCACCCTGCCCAAGCACCATCGTGTAAATAGGTGTGAGAATGATTAGTATTGCTTTCTTGCCAAATAATTTGCTTCTGTCACGACTTGCTAGTATGAGATGGCCAAAGCTGTGTATGTCACTCACTGGGGAGACCAGGATCCTGTGCCCGTGTCAAGAATAAGTTCATTATGAGAGGTTTGTGGGTGAAGGGCTAGGTATGTTCCTCTAGGGCCAGAGAGGAGCCAACAAATGTGGCTTGTCTGAGCTAAACCTGTCCATTTACCCCCCTAGCAAGAGGTCCCAGATCCTCTTCCAAATCCCAACTCCATTGCTCCTGCCCTTTCTTCCATACTTCTGGTAACCTTTTACAAGCAGTGACTGTTGCCTTGCTCATTTGACAGCATCGGCAGTAATATCAAAATTTCCAATTTGGTAGGTAACTTCTGTTTATCAGACAAAAACATTTCTTTAAAGCGCAACTCCTTGTTAGATAGCCGATCTGTTGATTGATTACTCTTTATAGCAGTCAACTGTCCTCTGCTGTATTGTACAACAGTTAAGTCTGTCATGGAGTTCTTTTGCTTGAAGAATTTGTGAACTATTTTGCTTCCCCCACCTACACCTTAGGTGAAATTTCCAGTCACTCCCCCGCCCTCAGGGCAGGTGCTCTGGAGAAATGTGAATTTCATTGGACATTGTGTAAAACTGCCAGTCTGGTATGGGGAATTCAAAGCCGTGAAGAACTTAATTCGTCTTCTAATATGCCAGACTGGACAGGTCAAGTAACAATCTATTATCTTGAAAAAATACGTAATTCATTTTAATTTACTGTTTCATATCTATTTAGGTTAGACATTCCTTTGGAGTACCACTGTTACATCAGATGCCTTGATAGAGGATGGAGTTTTCTTCATGGTAACCAATTTTCAATCAATTACTTGCATGGTAATAATTGCCCTTGTAGAGGTGTGTAGAACTGAGATGGGTTGCTCTCATGCTCTAATCAATTTATAAGGAAAAAAGGGGGAAAAATATGTTACAGCTCCTCAAAGGCATGATGTCTGTTTCAAGAGACATGAAGCCTTGATCTGTGCAGTTAAAGACGTGCAAATGTTGCTTGTCAGTATTCTAAGGAGAACTTAGACTGCTGCAGATGCAAAAGGTTTTCCTGTCATGGAAGCAACACATCACTGAAATGTAAAAATGCTCATTTTTTTATGGGCAACATGATCCTTGCTAACTACTCTGTGGTGATAAATGTAGTTCCATAAGGTATGAGTATTTCTCCCCCTTTGTTATACTCTTAACTGGAAGTCGTATCCTACCATTGTAATCACAGATTGTATAAACCCACTGTGATAAAGCAGGGTTTTTTCCAGCTGGTTTGGAATTAGATGTTTTGGGCCGCTTTAGTTTGGGCTGATGTAAGGAATGTGCCATGCAGTATAAAAATCATTGAATAGGATTTTGATGATTGTTGGGTAGTCAGATATTAGGAGGGTGGCTAACAACTCATAATTTGAGGATTGGGATACATAAATTTCTGTATTGACCCATGTGGAAAACATTGCGTCAACATTTAACTATGCTGTTGTTCTAGCCGGTCATAAGATCAAATTCTGTTGTTCCTGTGCTTCTCTGTCCTTGGCTGCTGACGTATCTAACTAAGCAAAGAAAAGCCCCACATGGATTCAGATTCAGGAAGGTTTTTCTATGTTTACATGAAAATTATAAAGCCTAATTCTTTTTTTAAATGAAAATTAAATTTTGAAGTAGCTGACTGGACTATCAGGAGTTTCGGCTGTGGCATTCTGTTGATCAAAGAGTTCAATTATAGCGTGTTATTATTTACATTTTATAAAGCTGGTTAATTAAATTTCTCCCACATTCTTTATTACTCTTGCAGATGAAAATGTAAATTATACCCCCTTTACTGTTATCATATTGCATATGAAAATGGCTGTACATTCTTTTTAATATCTCCAGACATTAATCATACAAGACATGATTCTTAAAATGAAAGATTTGCTTATTTATCTGAAATTGTTTTCTTCGGTTGCATTGATTCTTAATCTGCCACCAGGGGGCAATAATTCCATTTCCTAAATCTTTTTTTAACATTAATACATACTAGAACAGTGGTTTCATTAAAATTTTTGAGGGACTATATGTGAAAGTCAAAACATAATTTTCTTAGAAATGCTTCACTCACGTAATTTAATGCCAATTAGGTTAATATTTTAATATTTTACTCAGCGCTACTTAGGCATGTAGGTTTTACTTTTATTTTGAGCAGCTGAAATTAGACTGCTTTGTAAAAGTTTTTACTGGTGAACCTCATGCAGCACTGTAATGGTGCACGGTTTGGATTTCATGCAAAATAGGATTTTTTGAGGGTTTTGTATTGCCATTGTAATATTTTAAAATTTGTTTTGAATACCATTACTTTCTTATTCTTCTTTTATTTTTTTTGTTACACTAATGTCCTATTAATATTTACTAGCCTATATATATAATCCTGAATTTGGGAATTATATCACTTGACAGGTATCTTTATATCCTTATATGATATGTATTTATTTTATTTATGTGCATAGTAGTTCCAACATACTGCAGTTAAAGCCAAGGCCACCTTCTGTAAAGATCCGTACAATTCTGTATCAAATGCAATCTTCCCTTTAGTGATAATAATCTTGTAACTGGATCTTCCATTAGGTGCCTATGTATTGTTGCAAAAATGAGCCAGAGGAAATATCTTCCTGTAAAGGTGCAAAAGTACAAAATCATGAAAGACAGAAATAGCTGTAAGTATCTGTTTAAACTACATAGAATCATAGAATCATCCATATTTTTGTATACTAATATGTCTATCTGTAAAAACTTCTTAGCCTCCCTAAGGTTCTACTAAGGTCCTCACCACTGCATAATGATTATGCATAAAGGTGTGGAAGACTACTATGTAATTTTTTATGCTGTAAAAGGTAATGATTTGGTAATAGTACAGTCTTTCTTGATGTGCTCAGCTTAACCTGACTTCAAAAAGTTGTTCCTGTATACATGGCGAATAGTCATCCATTAATTTAAGAAGGCAAATCTCTTATTTCTTCACTTTGTTATGTGAGGAAGATAGAGTCAGTTAATCAGATCTGAACAGCACAGTGCTAAACAGCGTTCTCTTTTGTGATGTCCTGAATTGCAGACCTGAAATAAAATTAAAAGTCATGGATGTGGTATCATGTTGGAGATGTAGGTTTTAGGACATGATATAAAGCCCCTACTTTTTGTACCTGTAATCCAGAAAAGAAATTATATAGATGGAAGAAGTACCCTTAAAGTGACATTAGGGTTATGTAAATAGCAAAAGCTTGCTGCGTATGAACACTGGTGTATTGTATTGAAAAGATTCGGTGAATATTTTGTTCTTGGTAGGGTTTTGAAACTTGGCAGCAAGCCATCTCCCATCTGAAAGAGTCTGAGGGTTTCTAGGCAAAGGTCTTAACAGAGCTTGCTGGAAATTTTCAGCCATGCTAAGGAGTTTATAAACAGAAGAAGATTCCTGTTGCAAAAGGGCACTATTATATTTGTTGTTTGTCTCTTTTGAGTTGCAGAGGAGGTGCAGGATTGCCTGATGTATTTCGTTCTGTCAGCTTTAAATGTTTGGAAAAGTTGAAGTATGTCCTCATAAGATGGTTATCTTTATATCTTGAGTTTCAAATTATCTTTGAAGTTACTTTTTTAACTTTAGGTGAAGATTTCCCCATTGTTTTTTTTTTTATTATTTAAAATTTATTTTATTAGTTAATTTTATTTCATAATATGAAAAAGTGTTCTATAGTACCTATTTGAAATTAGAGTAACTTGCTCATATGTGTGCACTGAGGCTTATGATCTAGCACATTCTCTGATGTCAGGTTTGTCTCTAGATGCATAAAAGTAATTCTAGCCTAACAGGGAAATGTTTGGGTTGGCTGCTGCCATCCTTTTTTGCAGTTTCTCACTCTGCCTTACAGTAGTGAGAATACAAAATGGCTGAGAAATATTGGGGCACCTGTTCTGCGCTGAGGGAAGGGTAGAGGAGAAAGAGATTCTGGGAAAGTGGGTTACCTGCCACAGGGAGGCATACTGTAGGAGGATGCTGGAAAATCAGAAAATACTGGGAAAGTGTTTTCACTTTCCGTTTTGGTAGTCATTTCCATTTTGGAGGCATCTGCGTTCCAAACATCCACGCTGTGCTTGTCCAGCCCCAGTGCTTTTGTGTTTTGCCATTAGGGAGTAACACCCCTTGTGAACAGGTCCCAGCCCTCCAGCAAGGTTAGATCACCTCCATCCCCAGAGCCTTAAAGCTAAGCAGACTTTTCTACCCCTCTTCTTATCCATTCCTTCCTCTCACTTTGCCGCCACAAGCAAAATAGAAAGTAGCTGTTACCACTGATAGAACAAAATAATTGCTGACCGTGGAATGCCAAAATTCAGTTTTGCCTATAATACTGAGGAACCTTGAGGTGGTTCTGATCAGAAGGCAAATTCTAATAAATAATAATAATTGATTTGATTTTAAATATCACATTTATCTAAGGATAAACCCTAGCAAAGCAAAAAAAAAAAAAGAAGTATCTTCTTTATTGCATCAAATGGAATTACCATAATCCTATTCCTGTCATTTCACAAAAAAATTTTCTCTTTTTCTAACTATATTTCTTGATCTAACAAAGATCGTATCTTTTTACACATTTGCCTTTACTTTGTAGTCTGACACCATGTCTTTGAACTTGACTCTGGAACAGCTGGAGTAATTTCTACTACTTGTAGCCATCATTCTAGCTGCGGTGATACACTCAGTTTCGTAGATGCATTCATTTATAGCCATATTTAATGACCTTTTTCCAGGAATAGTCGGACTGGCATGTTACCTAACTAAAATGCAGGCATGTGCTTTAAGTTTTGGTTACCTTTAGTCACATGCATGGGCATGCCTGTATTTTGGCCATGTAATAAGCATGCCATATGACTGAAAATGCTTAAGACATGTTAATTTTCTTACTGTCACAGTGAAATATTATGGTGATTGTTGTTGCTGGTTTTTTTGGTTGGTGTTTTTTTTTGTTTTTTTTTTTTTTTTTTTTTTTTTTAAAGTGAGTGGGTGTGTATCCATCCCGCACTAGAAAACAACTGCTTTTTGCTTATAAGTGCGATTCCAGACGAGGAGCGTGCAAAACTCTGTATCCTAGAAAGAGAGGAAAAGAAAAGGCTATGGGCCAAATTAATTGTTCTGGTAGGGTGGATCACTCTGTAGACTGTATATTGAATACCTGGGATTCATATGATTAAAAGGAGTGATTTTGAAGAGACAAGTTAAGAATTTTGTGCAACATCTAGACATAAAAACTGGACAGGATTTCTTTCCTCTGATAATGACTAGAATGTTTCAAATGGCTGTGAAGTGTCTTGCATGGTTTCTCTAAGGGTGTCAAAGCAGGCTTAGTTCCTAGCATTTCAACATCAACTGAGTTTTGTTGTAGTTAGGAAAGTGGTGATTAAGAGGTAACTTCATTGGTTACTAAGAATCTGATACTTAGTGTCATTTATAGTTTGTGAATATGTCTAGTGCTAACTTCAAAATACACGATGCAGATTTTTTCAATTCCAATAGATATTTAAGTTATGTGTGATTTGATTATTTCCTCATTCTTGTAATTTACATTACCTCAGGTAGTGTTTGTAACATGAGTGACAGAGAATTTTCATGCTAGTTTATTAAGAGGCTTGAGAAGACTGGAGGCTGGATCAGATACAAATTAAAAAATTTGCGATAGGCACCTAAAATGATTGTTTGTGATCAATAATGCAAAATAAATATTGAATCTTATCAGAAAGTGAATTTTTGAAGACTGACTTGCCTTTTGTTTGAACATTTTACATTTTAGATAGTGAGCGTCTGTAAACTTTTAGAAAAAGCTTCTGTATATTTTGCATAAAACAGGAGGACACTGTGGCGTAATGACTATAGCTGAATTGAAACCTTGTGCTAAAATTGATGTCTGAGTTGGAATGGTCCGGCTCCTGGTTGGTTTTAGATGTGTAAAGCAGGCACCTGCTCTGTTCATACAGAGAATGAGTCTTTTGAATGAGTTCAGAATTTCATAGCTGCAGTGACAAACCTGGGGCTGTTCCACAGATCTGTAGGCTCTGCTCAGAAACGTGGGCTTCTGCCAAAAATATGATTCTGCTGTTTAAGTTGGAGAGACAATCACTGTCTTTTGCTTCTGGAGTTCATAGCGTAGCTGTTCTAATGAAGCCAAGAACCTGCGCTGGTAGTCTATCATTGGAAGTGATAGGAATGGAACAGTCAGCCTTGAGGGAAAATACCATTTATTAGCTAATTTAACTCCATAGAGAACTTGGATACTTTTGATCTAGCATCATACCAATGCCATTTATTACATCTTTGCAGTGGTATATGATTTACAAATGGCCTATGAAGAAGCAGCGGAGATTGTTAGAAGTGTCTGTGTGTCCTGTGTATCCTGGCTGGGATAGAAGACTTGTGCTAAACATGGCTGATGAAAATGCACAGATATTTGAAGACTTTATGTTGTGGCTACCTCAAGGTATAATAAACAAAAATTCACTACATGTTTGTATCTTTAAATGTTATGTGATGTATTGTTTTAAAACATGTAGCATCTTTATGAAACTTCGTTGCCTCTACTGAATTATAGCATTGATGTTTTATGTATGTGAAGATTTTTCATCTCACTTTACTAAGAAAATTGCTAGAAAAGTGTTTTATTAAAAGGAAACAGGAGAGTACACAGAAAACTTTGCTTCTTAAGAATATGTGGTACCAAAGCATGTTGTTTATATTCTGGTCATGACAATGGACAATAGGAACATCCAGTTTCAGGAAGAGCTTAAGAAACAGAAGTGTAAAGTAGTGCCCTCTCTGGAGTATCCGTTCGTAATAAACAGTTCGGAGAATTCCTGTTCTGCAGATATCCTGCATCTGAGGACCAAACTCCGTGTGTTCACTGAATTAATTTTTGAACTCTGATAGTTTTGACTGCTGTTAGTGAGTTTTACAATTTAATTTTAAGTTGTTTGAAAAAACAAATTAATTTTGTTTCAAATATGCTCCCTAATCATGTCATTGGGTGCTCTATAATTCTTGTATTATGAGGAATTGGAAGAACTTCTTTTCAGTTCACTTTTTCCATATTATTCTCAAGTTCATAGATCTTTGTCAGCTCAGTTACCTATTTTCCAATCTGAAGACTCCTTGCCTATGTAATCTGTTTTCTGTGGAAGTTATTTCAAATCTATAGTTACTGTTCTATGTTTCTTTTCTGTTGTGCTATAGCCTTTTCAAATGTTGTGACATCTGAAAGGAAGAAAATGGTAATTTCAAAGGAAAAAAAAAGAAAGGGAAAAAAGGAAATTTTTTTCCCCCAACACGAGGACAGTAAAGCAGTGGAACAGGCTGCCCAGAGAGGTTGTGTAGTCTCCATCCTTGGAGGTTTCTAAGACACAGCTGGATAAAGCCCTGAGCAACCTGGCCTCATCTCATAGCTGACCCTTCTGTGACTGGGAGATTGGGCTAGACACCTCCTGTGGTCCGTTCGAACCTGAATTATCCTGTGATCTCATGACCAGAAATGCAGGCACTGGTCTGCAAGTGTGGACTTAATACAGTGTCAACCTGGTATTTTCTTCTCTATTCTCTATTCTTTTCCTAACACTGTATGTGCCTTTTTGACAGCTAGTGGGCATTGAGCTGATGTTTTCAGAAAACTGTCTACAGGGCTCAAAGACCTCTTTACTAAGTGGGTAAGAGTCCATCATTACAGTTAGCAGCTACAGCAAAAGCAGAGAAGAAAGAGCAGCAAAAGGTGGTTTTGTGAAGTGTGGCTTTGGAAGCAACATCCCTCCATTCTCTCTGTGCTAAGTTACTTCCTTGAACTTGGACAAAAGCAGGTAGCAAGGAGGAAGTTTCTTTGGGATTGCCTGGTTCTGTGGCTGCTGCTGTTGGCTGAAGCACTGGCAAAAACATCGGTTGAAAGAGAGAGAGTTGTCTGCTGTGAGGGCAAAGGATTGCACTTCGTGCCACTAGCAAGTCCATTGCCCCTGGTATGCACCTGCGCTGGAGAGACCGAGCAGAGCTGACTCAGCTTCAGTTCCCTGAGCAGTGCTGGTGGCTGCTGCCTTCTGCCTGAGCAGTCTCACACCATTCTTTCTTTGGCCGTTGTCTGGATAAATAACTCTTCTGGCCAGCTGCTTTTGCTCTTCCACTAATCTCCAAATCTCTATAGAGTATCCATACTGTCAGCATCTTGCCTCTGACTTCTTGGCTGATGTAGTTGCCAAGCCACTCTCCATGATATTTGAAAAGTCACGACAGTCAGGTGAAGTCCCTGGTGACTGGAAAAAGGGGAAACATTGCACCCATTTTTAAGAAGGGTAGAAAGGAGGACCCTGGGAACTACTGACCTGTCAGCCTCACCTCTGTGCCTGGGAAGATCATGGAACAGATCGTCCTGGAAGCCATGGTAAGGCATATGGAGGACAGGGACGTGGTTCAAGACAACCAGCATGGCTTCACCAAGGGCAAATCTTGCCTGACCAACCTGATGGCCTTCTGTGATGGAGTTACTACATCAATTGACAAGTGAAGAGCTATGGATGGCATGTAGCTGGACTTCTGTAAGGCCTTTGACACGGTCCCCGACAACATCCTTCTCTCTAAATTGGAGAGGTATGGATTTGATGGATGGAATATTCGGTGGATAAGGAATTGGTTGGTCACATCCAGAGGGTAGTGGCTAATGGCTCAATGTCCAGATGGAGATCGGTGACAAGTGGTGTCCCAAAGGGGTCTGTTACTGGGACCAGTACTGTTTTATATCTTC
>NW_009233803.1:109528-133269 GCF_000690835.1 Fulmarus glacialis | reverse complement strand
ATGATTCTATGATTCTGTGATTCTAAAAATCTGGAGTATCCCTAAATACACTTGAATCTGTAAGTTCAAAAGATGATACTTTTCTCGAGAAGGAGAGAGCAGAAAAATATGAAGAATTTAGGACAACAGCAGTAAGACCTGCCAAACATTTGGACAAATAAACAGGAAAAAACATTTGCTGGAAATTTTTCCTCTGAGCTAAAGGCTTCCATCTTTCTAAGGAACAGTGAGTCTTCACTTTCCCTAAGCCACTTTTGGCTGTTTCTAATGCCCCAGAATTGTCTTCCTCTTCAATTGCAGACTAAATCAAATTTGCAAATCAAGCTCTTTGATCACCAGCTCAGGTGACATTTACTTCCAACTGCCAAACTCAAGCTACAGTACTCCTGATCTTGTTTTTCAATCATTTGCCTCCTTTATTTTAGAGCAAGACCAGCCTGGTTGGATGAACTTAGCTCTTAATTCAGTTAGAAGATATCCATTCTCTAACTATGAGGACGCTATTAACGAGAGAACCCCTCTTTCTCTATCCTGGCTCTTTTTTCCCCTAAATTATTCAATTAGATGTTCAAGCATTTGCTTAATTCACAGATTGATACACTTCTGCTCATGCATAAAGCTACATAGAATTGAAAATAGCATATAACTTTAATCTTCTAATATAATTAAACAAGGTAAAGGGAAACAGTGTTTTTCACAATTAAAATTACATATACAAAGTAAAAGGTAAATTTGCATCCTATTAGTTTTGAGTGAGGCTGGAACATGAACAGGGTACTAATAAGAATCACTGCAAAGCAGCATTGATTACTGCTCAAGATCTCATGGCTAATCAATCTGCCAAGGCAGTGTGTTAGGCCTTCGTTCCAGTCCATTGTTTTTCTTCTGAAAACCCATTCCCCAACACCCGTGCTTCTGCAACAAAACACTGCCTTTGAACTGCTGAATCCAGTTGCTATCTTTTAACACAAACCGTTCAGAGAGCAAGACTAGGTTTGAGTTGACCTTTTGAGCTGTTTTTGAGTTGAGATGAGGATTTAAATATGAAACGCCTAACCTAGAATGAGATTTTTACTAGAAATCTGCTATTAAAGCAGTCTCATCTTTAATCCCAGATGCAATACAAGCCTAGAATTATCACTCTTAAAATGTTTGAGGTTTTTTCCTGCATTCATTTAATTCTTTTTAGTGTCCGTTTTCTTAATAACTCATTTACATAACATTCTGCTGGGGTCTTCTCTGAATCACAGAGTCCCTTTGAAATAAGCAACATCTGGTAATCCTGCAGATTAGCCTTACAGGAGGCACAGCTTCTCTTAATTTTTGCCCTTAATTTACACATTTAAAGGACAGTCCGAGGAAAAACATATTGTGGATTTCTGAGCACCACTTTGCAACAGCAGTGTGCATTTTTCAGGATATTTTAAGAACAAAGTGCAGCTATTGCTATATGAAAAACATAGTATCTGCACTGTACAATTTGATGTTCTGTGCAGTGTATCTGGTGATAACTCGCTGTCATATTGATCTTCACAGAGAAACTCTATATTCCAAACTCTATATGAAGAGCTCTAAGGATAATGGATTAAATTGTGCTATCTGCATAATTGCAGCTTCTGGTATACAATGCAGATGCAATCCTTTTCTTACAGTACAAAAGATTTTGGTAGTCAGAGGTCACAAATCTCAGCTGCCAGAAGACAGTTGCTGCTGAGTGTTCTTATGGAAAGTGGTTCTGCTTTGACAGATTGTATGAGGATTCAAAAATCACAGCATGCCTATAGAAAAAAGTATTTTTACCAAAGGTTTCTAGCATGGGAAGCTGCAATGTACATGTAAATATGAGGGACTAATGTGCAGTCTGCCTGGTAAACCCCTCAGATTTTTAAATAAAAATTTTCTTTATAAGAATACACAGGAAGAAATCTAGCACTGCTTTCAGTAAGTACTATAGCTTGATAAAATAATTATTTCTAGATCTGCAGTAATTACTGTGAATAAGGTCTCTCTCGTGTGTATATATACACATGTACACATGCATACATATATAAAAATAGCATTTTGTTCCGTGTATTTGTGTTCTCATATGTAGGACTCCTGCAGTTTGTCAGCTTGTTCTTATAGTTGCACCTGAAATGTGCTGTTTCAACAGCACCCTACTGGGATAATTCCCTATGTCCAGTATTTAATATCAAACATTATATCCTTTTTTTCAGTTGGCACTCTTTTTTTGGTTTGTTTAGCAATAACAATAAATAAACAACTGAACATACAACACTGAGGAGAGAGAAAGTGCCAGTTGTTGGAATGAAAAAAAAAAAAAAGAATTATCTGAGAACTGTTAGCCATCTTGCCAGTAGGAATACAAAAATGTTCATCCCAATTGAAGAACTGATGTAACCTTGGCAGCTTGACTATATCATTGTTAGTGTTCATCCCATAAAATGTATCAGATCATAGGTGACATCCCCGTCTATGGAGCCTGTGCGTATGATGAATCTCCTCCTTTGGGTCTTCGTCAGCTGCTAGCAAGATCGTCTCCCTCCCCGCATATTACAGGAGTGCACACACATTCCTCTGTATAAACACACATCTCACACAGAACATTAAAACAAAACAAAAAAAAAAGAGGGATAAAGAGAAAACCTTGATTTATATAATCCAGTACAAATCACCATGTCAGTGACTGACTTTTGTCGATAGTATTAGGTAGGATATTAAAGGAAAAACAATTGTATACAAATCCAGAGAGCTACAGCAATATTTAGAGTAATAGAGCCAGTGAGTAAAACTAATTAATATGTAGCATGGTGGTCTGTATGGATAGTATTAATTGCTTTTATCATATTTCTTGTTTGATTTCTTAAGGTGGCATATTTAGTTGCAGCTCTGAGCAGTCACAGGTGGCTGGGTATGCAGTGTGAGGTGGAAATTCAAGGGGTTTTCCATAGATGTGAAATGAAGGAGTATCTCTAGAGAATCATGTTTCAATCGTCAAACAATTGTTGCTTTCATATTTTTTTTCACCTCATGCTGCCGGTAGTATGAAATCTTGTGGGGTCACATGTTGTCCTGCATTTGTCCCATGTACCTGAAATGAAATCTTAGTGCAGAAAACTCTCCCTCTTTGCTCCGGGTGGTTCATGTTTAAGGTCTGCATTACAGGATTAATTAGTAAGTGGCGACAAAATTCTACCTTCTTGTGTGGAATTCTTTTTCTTCAGAATTTGCCTTGAACACCCTTATCTTTATTTCTTCTTGGAGGCCAATTCCTTCTTCCATCAAAGCAAATGAAAGAAATTCTGTGGATGTGAGTGCTAGTATTTGAGCTGATGGCGGTTGGCAATCACCTTAAGATAGGTTAATATAAGACAAGACTGACCATAGTTTTTTCTGCAATTTATAAACATGTATATAGCTGTATAAACACTGTGCATTATTGGCTACTAAGAAGGCCTTGACTCAAGACCCTCAGATGTGACAGGTAGGGTACCTAAATTAAGCTCCTTCCTTCTATTGTATACATCGTCAAAAGCCAGGCGCTACCCTAAATCAATATGCTTTGTGAAGCCTGATAAAATTTTGGAATTATTAGAAATTTTCATAAGCCTTGGTCTTCAAACTGTAGGCAATGTTACCACAAAATTGTGGCCCAGATAGATTCTCCTCTGTGTAAGTTTGATGGAGCATCATGAATTCACTGGACCTATATGAGATTATTCCTTGTGAGGCTTTTAAATAGATTGGGAAATGAAAATAAAGTTTTCATCAGAAAGTAACACTAGTCCAGTGATTTCTCATGAAGGCAGCATTGAATAGTTGAATGCTATTTGTTTTGAAATGTGAAATGGTTAAATTACTTTGATCTATTTTATATCTGAGGCCTGAACATCTACTATCTAATTTGCTTTCTGGTGGCTTCATAATTGCCCTCAGTCATGAAAGAAATGAGTTCAGGTTTTCTATTTAAAGAGAGAAGTAGATAATCCCTGTGTGATAAGCCTAAGCAAACTGTACAAAGGCTTCAGGTATTGGGGAAGAAGAGCACATGATACAGAATGAGGGCAACGGCTTCCTCTTACATTACTTCCAAAGACCGTAAATTTTAGTTGTTACTATTTGCCTATGGGCTACAAAAGGCACATGAAGAACTGCTGGTGGTGGTGAGCTGTAGTGGCAGCATCTTCTTGTTGAGATAAAATGTTTTAAGTGAAAGCTTTTTCGCTGGGAAGTAAGAGAGAAAATCTTTATCCAGAGAAGCTTTCAGTACAAAATGGTAGTTCCAAATACTGAATAATCCCAGCAAAAAAAGAAAACATGTTCACAACACTGGCAAATTCCTACCAACATGTGGGAGGAGTCACTCAAAGAGTGTGGAGCTCTACTGAGAGCTTTCATTAAAAAAAAAAAATAGCAGTATTAAGTATTTAAGCACCAATGATCCTTCCTAGGCACAAAGATCAAATGACTTCTTGAAGTCTTGCCATTCCTGTTTCCTTTTATCTCATTTATTATTATTATTATACAGTATGCTTAATGCATTGGGATTGATATGATTTACATTGTCTTTGTTCCTGTCTCTAATCACAGAACAATGAATGCAGGTGGAAATTATACTGAAAGAGAAAGAAGTGATCATTTTGGTGTAAGCATTAGAGCTAAACAGAGTGCATTTGGAAAGCGTGAAGTACTCCATATTCATGTGCAAATTGAAGGATCATTTTTCACAAAACTCCTTCATGATAAATGATTACTTGCCATAGGCAAAATCCCAGTCTTCTGGGTTTGTCTCTTCTTCCATATAAAGAGTTACGAGTTTGGCAGTGTGTTCCTCCTGCCCAGCCCAGCCCCGCCCCATATATTTCAGCCTAGCCCCATATAAACTCAAGGCGTAATCTCCCAAAATAAACATTACATTGCACACAATATCATTACTGGAGAGGGTACACTTAAATGCACATTTTTAATAATCTCTCCAATAAAACCCCTGTATACCTACCAGTGGTCACCACATTAAAAGCTGAATTTAGGATATTAAAAACCACACACTAAAATACATTAAATGGGTCTTTCTAATTCCATTGAACTTAAAGTATCTTACTGCTCTGTCACATTGACCTTACAGCTTATTATTTTTAGTGCATAAATTTCCTAAGCATTTCTTGTTCAGCAGCTTTGTGTTATATAGAAAACGGTCGTTTCTTTCAGGTTTTCTTACCTGTAGCATTATTATTGCGTTGTTATGAACATCATGTGTTATCACTTGAGAAGGTCTTTCAGCAAGTTCTGAGTTTGTACCTTTCTGTCACCCCGCAGAAAACCTTGCTAGTTTTTTACCTCTGTATTTACAACCAGTGTTTCAGGTTTCACAGCTCCGTGCCATTGGAACTTTTTCTCATGGTTGCGACTCAGAGCAGCATTGAGCAGAAACAGCATGGACATTTGTGTGAATTATTGTTATCAGCCTTTGCAGAATACTGTTTTTCAGTTTTCTTTTGTGGGGGGATAATGTGATGTTTCAGATGAAAAACTGAAGAATTTTGTGTATGATAGAAGCTGTTGTCTTTCACCCTCCCAAAAATAATCAATCAGCAGATTTATCCATAGATTGAAAATAATTTGCCAACCTGTTTAGTCACTGCCTTCTCTTTTTGTAGTATGAATTCTTGTAATGCATATTCTGTAATGCAAATGTCATCAGCTGAATTTCCAAAGAACATATTTCATGATTTCTTATTAATGAGCATTTTTATATATAAGTAGTGGTAATGCAATACTATTTTCTCTTCTAGAGTTCTGTTTTATAAATGATATTGCCACAGCTCTTGATGTGCTATTTTCCAGGGTAATTTCTTATATAAGCCTGTGATTATTATTTTTTTAGAAAGGAAAAGAAAGAAAGGAGAAAAAAAAAAGTTACTTCCCAATTTCCCTGTGACTTTATTATTGAACGTGAGACTTATTTTGGTTTTCTAGAAATAGATAGTGGAACAAAGGCTACATGCTGTTTAATTTTTGTTAAGGAAATTTTGTAGCTGACACACTTCGACAATTGAATTGGATGAATCAATTCAGCATTAGAAACTCGGAAAAAAAATTCTGAGAAACAGTGGAAAAACGGTTCCAGGTGCCCCATCTCCATTTGTATAATTTAAAAAGCAGAATTCTAACAGTTTTTAAAGCAAGACTATGTTATACCTCTGGTACTAAGCTAAAGTAACCCCAAAGCAACCTCATGTCCCCAAGAGTTTCATCCTGCAGTGGCAGTTTTGCCTTGTGTGTCTGAGTCTTGATGTGCGTGTTTGAGGTTGTGTTTGAGCTGACTTTCCTCCTGGTGTAACAGCATCTGATTTTGCATGCAAGATCTATTTGCAATGCGGAGTCGGGGTCTTCGGGCAACCGCCAACCAGAACCGGCACCTGGTGTGAAGTTCACTGCCCGTTCAAGGTGTGACATGGATACACAGGTCCCTAGCACGGCACAGCAAATCAAATCCTATTGAAAAGAAAAAGCAGAAAAGAGGAATGCATACAAATTGTGGCAAATGAAATTTCTTCTGAAAAAAAATCAGTCTTCCTGGTCTTAAACCATCAGTTTACAAATTGTTTGTTCCAGTGACATTGCTTGTTGTTATAAACATGCACTATAAGTTTTTCTGGTTTTGAAACTGTTTCTCTTGGAGTCCAAGGAGGACAAGTATGTGTAGGAACAGGGGAGGAGCAAAAAAAAGATAAAAATCTGATCTTGATGAACACAGTACACATAGAGAAACAAGGAAAATCTGGAGCTGGAGCCTAATGTTCTGTTTACACCAAATAATACCTTACTGAATATGTGGTCTCATTGAATTTAATGACACTCATTGTGACAGTAAAGAAGTTCAGAATGACTATAAAAAGGATTTTTACATAAGAGAGGATAGGTATAATAAAAGTGTTATTGGTCTATGAATGATCTCAAAGAATAAAAGCCAATTCATACGATGGTGGTTAAAAACAACAGTACGTGAAGACAGCTTTGAATATAATAATTTAGAATTTATTTTGGACCATGAACAATAAGTCACATTAGTAGTAATTCATGTCTGTGCTTTTATGGGCCACTAAAACAGTCTATTTTTTTGTGTATTTATCTCCAGCAAGAAATAGATGTTAATATGCCACATACGTAGGTGGTAAAAATATAAAACTTGAAAGGGGAAGGTTTGGCTTTTTCTTTAATACACATTTACAATAGAACAGATGGATTTGATTCATTACTCCATGAATCTTTAAAAAGCTCTTAGTCTTCAGACCAATCATAAGGCATAGCTGGCATCTAATACAAGTTATAGTTCTATTAGGTGAACAAAATGTGAAAAGAAATTTCTCAGTTTTTTCCTCATTTATCTATCATGTGCACCATTTATTTTTGGCTTTGTTGGTGGTCTTGGTTTACAGGAAAAGGGGAAGTGTAAGAAGTTACACTTTTATGGCATAGATGGTGGAAAATCGCTTGTCTTCCAAAAGCAACGTAGAGTAGTTACACAAATCAGCTTAGAGGAGATTTTCAGCTGCAGAAAATCCTCATATCAGAGAGCTAAACCAACCAAGGCAATATAGATAGGAGCTTGTTGCAGTGCCCAACTGTTTCTAATTAATCGTGCTGTGCTAGTTCCAAATTGCAGGGGTTGCAAGGACTGCAGGGGTTGCAAGCACTATAGGTTTGCTTATTAATACTTGCTAAGTCTTTTGTGGCTTTCCTCCACCAAGGTCCAGTGGAATGGATGCCAGAAAAGCTGATGAAAAAGTCTGTAGTCAAGGAATTACTTGCTAAAATAGACATAAATAAGTAAACAAAAGCAGAAAACGATAGCAAAGATTCCACTGATTTACTATTCAATCATACAAGGAGTAGTGTTGGTGTTTGTCTCCTTCAAGGGAATGATTGCAAGTTATGCAATTGGAATGAGCTGAACTTGAATTACACACATCAGAATTCTGCACATGAGGAAAAGTAACATTTTCCAAACTGGTGAGAAGACAAAAGCTTGCCACTAAAATTAAAACCCAATGAAACGAACATCTTTTTCCCACTTTTTATATTCCTTCCTTCCTGCTTTGAATTTGTTTTTTGTTGTTTTTCTCTCAGTGTTCAATATCAACAATACTTCCCTTCTGGCTTCCGAAATATTATTCTCCACATTATGCAGATCAAGAAAAAGCAAGTGCAGAGCTCTAGGTGCACGTTTGATAGTTATTTCTAAAAATAGGTGGTCTCTATGGCAATATTTCACAGTGCCCTT
Organism: Fulmarus glacialis; assembly: GCF_000690835.1. Taxonomy (NCBI): domain Eukaryota; kingdom Metazoa; phylum Chordata; class Aves; order Procellariiformes; family Procellariidae; genus Fulmarus; species Fulmarus glacialis. The sequence goes on along the minus strand of NW_009233803.1, from coordinate 124,985 downwards.
GAAGGTGAAAATTCAGTTTTGCTAAGCAGAAGTCTTTCAGCAAAAATGACAGATCTCACTTCTGTAAGGAGATTGCTATTGTCAAAGCTGTATATTCAAAAAGTCAAAAGAATTCAGAGAAATATATCTTTAAAAAAGTCAAGACAAACTTTTCCCCTAGAAACTGTTGCGTGTTACTATTTCATTACCTTGATATTATTCTTTGTCTCCTTTTATTCAGCTCTACAAAATTGCATAGTTTTCTTAATTTATGACAAAGATCTTTATGAACTATGAATCTATTACAGAAATGAAACACTGAAACAACTCTCCTTATCACTTCAAGAGCTGCTTGTGGTTTTAGGTGTCTCAATATTGACAACCTGTATATGGAACTAGTTGTAATGAGCACCTTTTTTTTGTCTCTCTAATCAGAAGCAATTTTACTTTTTTCTGATCCAGTTCTGTTATCGTGACTCACTGAAAGAAATGCAAGTTTAGCTTTAGTCAGGGCTGAAAGATTGGAACCTTCATTGCATTCCAAATAAACTGTAGCTATTTGGTGTGAGGTTTATACTCTTGTTTTGGCTTCTGGCAGAGCTACCGTAGGAAAAAAAAAATCTCAGAGTGACAGGTCTTTAGTGGACATCAAAGTATTTCCTGCACGTTAAGTCAGGTTTTCAAAATGAGAGTCACCTGTATACCTGTATTAACTTGCCCATCTTACCTACAACTATATAGCTAAGAGGCACATGCAGATCAGATACTACAATGCACATTTAGTCCCTAAATGTGAGCTTTCAGGGACTGGTTTTGTTTCCTTTAATGCAGTGATTAGTTATCCACTTCTTGCACACTAGTGCGTGTGGCAATATAACACAGAACCCAATTTTGAAGATTCGTGGAGGTCTTATGATTTATAAAGCTGCAGAGGTGATGGCCAAAAGGATTATTTTTTCTTTTCTGATTTTAAATTAGGTAATATCCAACAGGAAGGATATAGAAAATGTGAGCATAGGATATGGGATTTTAAAGAAGGATCTTTACAGAAGTATAGGTATCATTCAAATGATTATCAGAGTTAAAGGGAGGAATGAGGAGGAGTACAAAATAGGTTTGTAGGCATCAAATTTAAAATAACTTTTCTATTGAATGATTTACTTCAAACAAAAAATATATGTAAAAAACCCCATGATATCAGCCACACTAATATGAAAATGTGTTACCTACAATCCATTAAATCAACAGACAGAAATTTCACGTTTTAGTTTGCTGGTGCAGCACAGGCTAACATCAGTCTTACAACAGGAATATGAGAAATTTCAAAATTGTACTAAAATGCAAAAAGGGTCTAAAGATAGAAATCATTAATTTTTTCAGTGTTTTTAGCCCTAATAAAATAGTCTAATAACAAATTAACATTGTAAGAATAGGAGAAAATGTGTGCTTATGACAACAGTTCAGCATACTCAATTCATACATATATCCTTTGGAGTCCTTATACCTCTATTTATCATTCCATGGTATGGTCTTCATTAAAATTTGGCAGGCTGAGTTCATTCCTAGGTATAAGGCCATTTAAAATAGTGGACATACACCATGAAAAAGTAGGACCCCTGTTTTCAGCGAATAACATTACAAGGATAAGGTAAAGCATTTGTTATGCTCAATTCTTATATTGTGGGAATTGCTAAGATTAATACTGGTGGAATTTTGAATTATGTTTCTGTACTCCTGGAGTTTTGTAGCCTTACGTGTATATGCAAGACATAAAACACCAAAGTGACGGATCCACAATACTTGGACATATATTCTATTGTGGGTCTCATGTAGGCAATAAAAAAATAAGGAATTTTATATCACCTTATCAACGTATATCCTCTAGTGTTTTTCATTAGAAGACACTAAGAGCTCTGTAGAATAAGGAGGAACTGGAGGGGGAGATAAAGCAACAAACAAATTTGGTTATGTACTGATTTTTAGTGTGCAGTACATATGTACATATATGTATAGAACACGTGTAATGTTATCATGTTAGTCTCTGTGGATTCTTGGATGCTTTCCTAATAGTAACCATGGAGTTAGAAGCTTGAGAAAGCCCTAAGATTCATGCATATGATTTTCAGTGTCAAGTCGTGTCACATCACTACCTAGTATATCAGACCCCCATAACATCAGAAGTAATCTGTATTTCCATATGGTCCTGCTATACTGAATTAATTTAGCAAAAGCTTGCCCTAAGAATCTAGTCCTGTCATTATTCAATAAAACTTCCTGAGTATGTGCTATTTAAGTGATTATGAAGCCCCATAAAATCATATAAAAAGTTTGTTTAAATCAAATGTGGCAAACTAATGTGAATTAATTGTTCCATATTTGCATTAATTTTAGCTTTATTTTGCATGAGCATTATATGATTAGATGTTGTGATGGGAAATGTATTAGATGTAATGATGGGACTTATCATGAGAATATTAGAACCTGCGAAGATAATTTGCAATGCTGCTCCAGTTAATTCTTTGTCTTAGAAATAGAATTTAAAAGAATCTGTAACCAGAGTCTGTTTAGCAAGGTTATTTTTTGCAGACGATCAGGAAACCACTCATTGCAATGAGAAGCTACCAGAGCAACATGAGAATTACTTTCTTTGTTAATGAGAATGTCATTGCTTGATTTTCCTTGGTCTAGGCTAAAAAAGATACTTTTTAATGATTTATACCTGGGTTCATTCTTTTCTGTGTCACATGCTTGATACATGTTCTGAACATTAGTATTGACAGAACACGTAGATATTTACAAAAATTCACATCAGAGGGTAGTGAGAGGGAGTTTATTTACTTTTTGTAGGTATATTACATCTCTTCCCTGAAGCACTTCATATCCCAAGAGTGTTTTCCTCTCCATTATGAATCATTTTCATATCCACTGAACACTGAAACTGCTTTTCAGATTAAGAATAAAAAATACATTTTTAAGGCAACAAATCTGGAAAACAAAGGCCTATGCACGGTACTTACATTGCTGCAAGACTTTCTTCTTCTATAAGTATGAGGAAAAAACCCCCCAGGAATGGAAGGCTTATGAGAAGCTTATTTGTTCTTTTATTATTCACACTGATAAAGCAAGGAAACTGTCAGGTTTGAAATGCTACTATCAAACCTAAAAGACATTAGTTTGTTGGTTGGGGTGCTGAAAATACACTTCAGGTTGTACTGAATGGCTCTGGTAATAAATCTGTAAGTAATATACTTCAGTGAAATATAGTTTGAAAATACCTCTAAAGGAATTATTTTGTGCTAATAGTCTGCTGGCTTTTTTAATTTCGAAGAGTGTACTACGAGTCAGTTCCTTCTCTGAATGTTATTACTCTGTTCAAGTAAAAGAAATAGAATTTATAGACACACCAAAAAATACATCTCATTATTCACTGCAAGTGATCAACATGCCCAGTGAAGATCAGCTTTCAGCATATTTTTGTGCATCATGTAAACAGCAAAGCTGTGCAAAGCATATTCATTGATGGCTTTATGAACAGACAGAGAGATGGAAAAAAGTTCTGTTGAATTATGAATACTTAATAAATTTTCCCTTTATGTGCCTCCCTCTTCTTCCTTCCTTCCTTCCTTCCTTCCTTCCTTCCTTCCTTCCTTCCTTCCTTCTTCCACTTTCCCCGAGGTGCCGCCATCTTGGCTGCGGAGCTCAGCCGTGCCCTGCAGGGGGTCGGTTGGAACCGGCTGTGTCTGGCCTGGGGCCCAGCCTCTCCTCACAGAGGCCGCCCTGCAGCCCCCCACTACCAAAACCTGGGCACCTGCACTTAATACAGGCATGCAGAAACAGAGTCCATTTAAGCTTCATTGCCTTCTCCTTTGCCTCCTCCTGTGAAATAGCATAGGTAGGTAAAGCCCTCCATGCAGGGGTGCAACAAGCCCCTTTAGACTTCACAGTGACGTAGCCTTCTTAGCTAGAATAAAATTTATCGGCTGGTGAAAAGCGTAAAACCTGGGGATTGCTGATTCAAAGACGAATGTTCCCTAATTAAATTGCAGAATGGAATGTAATGTAATCTTTACTAATGCTTTGTTAGTAATGCATTATTATAAGACTGAAAATGGAAAATAGCGTGCATTACTTAAATTGACCATTTTATTATGCAGCGTAAGCTAACTGGGACTTCTGTTTCTTCTTGTGAGGTTTTCTGAACGAGATCATTACAGAATATTGATTGGTCATAAGAATTACAATATGTTTCTCATTACCGCTTGACTGAACAAAATTAAGAAAATAGCAAAATAAGTTGCTGTAAGATATAATCTGTCTTAGTGTTCCCTTGAAAATACAGAGGTTGCGTTTCAATCTTTCCCCTGGCAAATTTGAACCATAATGTTAAACTGGAAATTTGAATGTTGCTTTTCATAATTAATATTAGGAGTGATATATGGGCTCAAAGCTCTCAGTTTTGAACAAGTTTGGATCTAGATTTAATTTTGACTCCCACAAGATGATAGGTTTGCAGCTTTACTGTTTGAAACACAGTAAAATTTTATACAAACTCTGCCATTAAAATCCACGTTGTTTTTTTCTGAGGACTGTTGACTACGCTGCTGTACAACAGTCTTATCAACAGAATGAGACACTGTGCACTTGCTGAGAAAGAAATGGGCTGAAAATATTCCATAGTTGTTTCAGAAATGAAGCTTAAAGTATTATCTATAATGCGATGTATGGTATAATGCTAACTAAATCAGTATTTCATAAAACAATTTGATGACATTTTTAATATACTTCAAAAAATAACTTATACCATATGGTTCTGCAGTTTGTCACGGGACTGCTACCACATTTGAGTTGTTAGTCTACATTTTTCCCATTTCCAGTATTTTGTTACTATTTCCAGCATTTTGTAGTCTGAGCAGTTTCAAAGAGCCAAATTTCTTTTAAATCAGTTGTTGATTTTAATGCTAATGAATTTCATGTCTTCAAGAGGAAAAAGGGTGGATTTTGATTCTTGGCTGTAAGAGAGAATGTTGACTACAGGGAGCTGGTCATAAACCACAGCAATCTAAACAACTCCCCATCCCCTGTAATGTGACAAAGAACGTCAGTGGCTAGAATTGTCATTATTCAGACATCGAATAGTTGCAGCCCTAGGACGGGCAGTTTTTTCTAGCTTTAACAGAACCTCTGAGGTGGGTAGGTATCCCTATCTTTGTAGCACAAACAAGAGTTTTAAGATCTGAAGTATCTAGAGATGTCTAATTTCAAAGACATAACGATATTCCAAAACCCCCTGCATTGCATCCTAAAGATTTCAGGTCTTTTTTATGAAACTATTTTTTTCCATATAAAACATGGCAAACTGTCTGCCATGTGCTGTAAAATTAGAGAACTGCGACAATTTTCAGTGAAATGACGATCCCAAATTTATATTGAAAGTACAATAGATGATTGTGTGGCACTACGTTGTACATAATCTTTTCCTGTTCCACTGCAGTCTGTGATGAAGGAGAAGGAAGAAACAAAGACCACAGAATTACAACAACTCACTGGGGTCCTGACCCAAAGCCCGGTGAAACCACATTAAGTTTTTCACATTTGTTTCAATGAGGACTGAATTAGCTAGAATGTGAACAAGCAGCTTCATGAATAAAGTTAAGAAAAATGAAATGGCTTTCTGTTAAAAATTAATTAGCTTCCTTTTTTTTATTTTTATTAAAACAACAACAGGAAATAATAACATGAAAAACCCTGTTTACTTAAAGACTCCCTAGGACTTAGTCTCCAAACTGAATTTAAATACTACATCATTAAATTTTATTGGGACTTTTCAAAAGACTAAATACCATGATCTCCCTTTCAAAAAGGGTCAACTGGAGTTACACACACTTACTGAAATTGCAAAAGGTCCTTTATAATTCCTCCAGACGTTTTTTAAGGATTAGTAAAAATTTTAACAAAACTCAAACCTCAATCATTAGAGAAATCTTTTGAGGTTTTTCTACTTCTATGTAATGAATTTTAGTGGGGATAGTATTTCCATTGAAATTCAGCCTGCTGTCCTGCCACATGATAATGGTACATTTTGGCAAAATTATTGGAGCTTAATTTGAAAGGAGGAATGATATTTTGGTTATTTCCAGGTAAGCACTCAGTCTTACTTGGGATATATCACTCAGGATCAGAGTAGCAATATAAGCTTCTCTTTTAAAATGTCTAATATAGTAATATAGTATTAAGGAGCCTTTTTCCCAGCAGGGACCTAATGTGCTCTGGAACTCCCTACACACTAAAAAATTCAGAAATAAATCCCAATTACTAAGAGCCTAATTCAGAGCTCTCTAAAGTTAGTGGGTCAATTTGTAAATTCCTTGGTAAGAAACTACTGAATTATATCATTTAAGGGTGAACTGGAGCCTAAGAAGCAGCTTAAGAATTTTATATAACTCTACCTGGAAATATAAATCAGATCCTTTCTACATATTTTTTAAAGTTAATATATGTGATAGTTAACAATGCTGGGGAGGAAGGGTAGAAGTTACCAACTTCAGACAGGAAAGCAATCCTGAATGAATGAGGAGACAGTAAAAGTAGCTATGAATTTATATGAATCATTAAAAGAAAGAGGGGGGGGAAAGAAAAAAGAGAAGGGGAAAAAAAGGGGGGAAGACAAAGACGACCAGAAATTTGAAGTAGGATTAAAGATGTTTTTAACAAATCTGCTCAGACCACTGCTGGAGGTATACACTGACTTCAGAAAGCTTTAATTTAGGTCCCAAAGAAAGTTATCAGAAAACTCATAGCTTAAACATGTGGCATTAAAATAAGCCTGTAGGATTGTTTTGAAAACAATATGTGCAATGGATGTAAGGATATATGTATGGAATACATATACTTTATACAATTGTTCTTAACAGCCTCAGGAAACCATTCCTCTGCCTTTTGTGCAGAGTTCAGAGACCTGAAATAAAAATGAGGAGCAAAAATATTCTTGTATTGTGGCAACTTCCCCCATCATAACGGAGAATGTGGGAGGTGAACGAGGATTTCTGCTTTGCATACTTGCTTAAAAGCTCAAAAACTGTGATTGTGTACTTAATGATCTGCCTTAAAATATAATCTGATAAAAATATCTGCCTCTAAAATCTGAACATATACATTTCACTATATATAATGAAGAAGAAAAAGAATTTCTTCCTTCTAAATTTTCTGACATGCTATCTAAAAAGCCAGAGACAATAAATTCTCACGTGATACTTCTGGAAGCTCTTATATTTCCCATTACTCAAAAGATATCAGGAAGGGGCGGGGGGGAGGAAGCCCAACCAAAAAAGCCATTTAAGTGTATTCCTTAAAGCCCCAAACCTTCAGTAAGAGTCATGTAGGTATATGCTTGACTACAGAAATAGGTCCACTGAGTAACTGCTCTTTGTAAGCAGCTAGCATAAGTGTATACAAAAGACTTAAATCTTAGCTAAGTTCTATTTTCAGGAATAAAATGTTTTGCAGATCTTACAAGGGCTCTGTATAAAATAGAGAGTTTCACCTGAAAGCCACAGCTACCATTTATCTTCGGTACAGCTTTATATCACCATCTGCAATCATTTGTCTAAATTCAAGATCTCCTCCCGGAAATCTGTAAAGAAAAGAAAGGTATAATTATGAAAAAGGCTTTGTCTGGGCCATTACATCACTTGATTGTGAGCAATGTGGATAAGGAAAAAACCTAGTATCTTCACTCTCAAGAGAAATATTGAAGTAATTCAAAGTTGTAAAATTTTTGGAAAAGCATTTTTCAATATATGTAAGAGGACATAGAAGTGATGTTGATTTATTTGTCCTATATTGAATAGTGTGTCTGAGAATAACATTAAAGGTGATAAATAATAATCTGATAAAGACTCTGTCACTCTGCTTATTTTAAAAATAGGCAAATGCCTACCAAACCAGAACAGGTGGAATTCAGGTGTTGCAGTACGAGAGTGCATTAATAATTTCATTATCTTTTTTGTAATAACAAATGATTAACCTTTTATTGGCTCTGTGTAAAAGCAGGTATCTTTTACAGGGAGCGAAGGGGTGAGACCCATGATCTTCTGGACTAGAATCCAGAAAACCCGAGTCAATCCTGGGGTCCAAAGATCCTTGTGTAAAATTAGGACATCGTCAATCCTCTGTCTGTCATATGCCTATAAGCTGATAATTCTTCCTTTTCTCCCTTGATTGTCATAAGAATAATTGTATTAATATTTGTGAAGTAGTCATATAAGGGGAGTAGTGGTTGTATGAGTGGAGAAGTTAAAATGAGGGAAAATTCAAATGGAAAAAATTATCGAAGCTGAACTGCTGAAAGATGAGACACTGCAGTACTTTATTCCTGATATCATCCTTGCAACTGACACTTCCATAATATGGATAAGAATGTTTTACATCCTCCTATGACCCAGTAGGTTTTCATAGCAGCATTTACTGAATCACTTTATTTCTCAAATTTAGTAATAAATTTTTTTCATTACATTTTCTTTTTAAAACCTGAAATATACAAGAAGATTACACTTTTGCAGGTAATTTTTTTTTAAAAAATCACCTAACGGAACAATATCCTATCTCTGTCTTTGAACAAATCTGATTTCAGAGTGGAAGTCAATTGACCAATTAGTGTGTTGAGATGATGTAGAACCCACGCAAACATGTTTATTCCAATGCAATCTGTTTTTTAATAATTTACATGCTAGAAAGAATAATGAAGGGCTGTTTATATATTTTAGATTTTGATTGGTTTTTTGTCATTATTTACTTGAAGACAAGAAAATTTACTATGGTGATGGCTTTCATTTAATGGCCTAGCAGGATCTAAGATAGCTGGATATTTATGGCTTTTTCATAGCGAAGTAGTGAATAAGAAGTTCTTTAACAGCAAAATTAATAGTTAGATGGTGTCCCTGTGAAATTCCAAAGTTGGTAACTCCCACTGATGTCACGTATAAGAGAAAGTTTAGCCAGTACTTGCAGCTGCTTCCACACCTTGACAAACCAGAACTAGGAACAAAAGTCTCGGAGATGAACACGGCAAATCCAGTAGCCAGGCAGGCTGGATGGAGGGGGCAGTGGCGTTGCACTAGGAGTATGAAGGCTATAGTTATGCACAGGGACAACTCTGGCACTGGAGATGGGTGGGTTCCATTCCCACCAGAGCTTTATAATCCCCTGTGTCTTCAGGAGTCTTGCTTCCCTTCCAGGGCCAAGTGCCAATGGTGCATTTGCTAGCATCACAGTGCAATAGAAGTAGTACTGTGCATCTGGTAGCAGAGCTCTGGATTCTCTGGGGATCCAGAAGAGAAGATGGATCCCCTCCAACTGTTTTTCATAACGCACTTTCACTTGCCACATTGCTGCCCTCTCATAAAAAAAAAAAAAGAGATCTTGATCTCCCTCTTCCTCTTTGGCTGATTGTTCTGGCTGCTTTCCTTGTGTGAATAAAAAGCATTTGTATAACCACATAGTGAGCTTGATCACTTGATCATGCTCTGGATGAAAAATAACTTTCCACATATAGAGAGATTTGAAAGAGGTAGTTTTCAGCCACGCCAGCTTCCTTATCTAATTCACTGCATAGCCACTCAAACCCTGACACTGGCTCAAGGGAATTAGCAGACAGGGATGGCTGGGAGTGAGGCAACCCCCCCCCGCGCCCCCCCCCCGAAGCAGCAAGAAACATTTACTCAAAGTTAAACAATAAAGATGACAAAGGTACAAAACTTAACATAGTGGGGTAAGTTTTGCGCACATGGGGTTGTGCCCCATATTGGCTACCATAGCAGTGGACATTTTATTTGATGTTGTTTTCAAAAATGTGGTTCCCAAGAGAAATATTCTGCAGAGAACCCCGAGCCCCCAGGGTAGAAGTTTAAATAATGGTCTGTGGATGTTATACCCTGCTTTTTAGTACGAGCTTGAGGTAATTCCATACAATGTAGACATCCTATTGCCTCATATTTGAGAAGGAAACAATAACGACCGCAGTTAAACATAGCAATATATGGTCTGAATAGAGACGCAGCTGTTAAATATGGGGCATTTCTGAAATAGGCTTTGGAATACTGTGCATTTGCTATAATTCACATGCAAAACATTGGCAAGATAGGGACATTAGTTTTTTTATTGCCACACCCCTATAAATTATCTTATTCTCATACCTCATTTCCTTGTCTTCCCCTGGTAATTTGTAAGAACTGGAAATCACCTATAATTAGCAAACTCTACTAAGAATACCTAGTTAAAGGCTTTGCTGACACAGTACAAATGGAGGGTAGCACATATTTTTCTTTTATATGTCTTTTTCTGATCTAGTATTTTGCATGCTAAAAAGTCAAGCTGTTGTTGTTTCTACTAGTAATAACCATAAATGTTAAGAATGAAGTGAAAATAGCTTAGCAAATTACCATTTTTTTTTTCCCCAAGAGAATGAAATAAAGTATAATAGGTATTGTTTATGGCATTATGGACTAGTTAGATTTAGTGTGTTTTTTACTTCATGTCTACACTGGCTATATAAATCAAAAATGGTCAAATTCAGCCAGTACATCATGTCAGCATTTCTAGCAACATTACAGGAATATTACCTGTGCACTCTATAGGTTTCATATGGGGACATCTATATTTTGATGATGCCATAGATATAAGCCCAAATATGTGCACACATACACATTTAGTCTGACCTGACCTGTTCTTACACTTCTTGTGGGTGAGGAATTCATTATTTTTTTCACTGTTTTTTTTTGTTTTTCCTTTCTGCTTTTTGATATCTATGCAAGTTCTTTCCTTCTCTGCATTTGTGAGATTTATTATAGGCAACACTTTTTGAAAATGATTTAATATTAAAAGCGCCATGGAAGGAAGTAGAAATATTTTCATTAAATAGGATCTTAAATAATAATCATTAATATTTTTTCTGTGTAAATACATACTAAACATAGAGAAAAGTTTCTATGTTTGTACTGTAGGTATAATTTTTAATTTTATTTTCCTTTATGTGGACATACAAGTCTGCTTGATCTTATTTTAAGGTGATATTGTAAGATTTAAATCCTATTAAAATAAAGCTTAGTGATTGTTATCAGGTAAAAAAAAAAAAAAAGAAATATTAGATGCCCTTATCAGAGCTTTCAGGAGGACGTGGTTTAATATTAATGAGAACTTATAATGACACATTCTGGTTACAGATTCTGGTAAGAATGTGTGTTGAACTTATAGCATAAATTTTGTTAAATCACTATTAAAATTTCAAAGCAATGCTCTGTTTTGAAATGAAAGACGTTAAATGTGGACTATTTTTCAATTAAATAATTTCTGAAGAGAAAGGAGAACCTACCTTTCTGCTACTTAAAAGCAGCTTCATTTTTGCATGGGCATGTGATGTGTTTTTGTTCCCATATAAAGCTTGGTATTCATGTACACTTTCAACATTCATCTTCAGGTACTAAAAGGAGAGTTCTTTTCTTTCCACATAGCAGCCGCTTCCTATTTATTTTCTACCACACGCTTTTCTGCATTTAAAGGGAAGCGGTGTGAAAAGTTAAGATCCCCATTTCAATTCAAAACCAGTTTGCAAAGGAGTCAGTCAGAGGTTTTTTTTGCAACACAATTTACTCCATATATCACTGCATCTCGTGAAAGAATTTCAAGCAACCATGTGTTTCCCACTTTCTAAGGCAGGATAGTTCATGGAAAGGGAATCACAGAGTGCCGTGTCACAGGTCAAGCTGGCAGAAAGAGTATGACTCCTGCTTTGTTAATCTCCTCCTCTCTGGCACCAGCGTTTGAATTCTTTTCTCAGGGCAGAAGCAGTTCTCTGCACTGCAGCCTGGCACTCAGGCATATTCAACGCTTTCTGTTGGCATTGTTCGTCATATTGTCACTGTGACTGTTCAACAAATTGATTTTTGGCATCTGCCAAAAGTTTTGGCAACTGCCGTAAGTTCCTCTTCCTTGTAGCTGCACCTCCAGAAAAATGAGCAAGCAGAAAAAGAGAAGGACAAGGAAGAGAAAGATGAAACAGAGATGCTGCTTGAGCCTGAATTTTCTCAAAGCAGCAACATACTGTGCTCTAGGAAACAACTGATAGTGATTAAAAAAAAAGGGCTGTGTTGCAGGTTTGGGGTAAACGGGTTTGGTGTAGAGCTTCTGCATTTGGTTTCCTTCCCTAGCTCTATGCAGGCAGCATATCAGCATGAGAGTTCGTCTGCTGAGAAGTGTGTAATTATTCCTACATGAAAAGCCACAGCCGTTAACCTGGTTGGCCTGGGGAGGTGAACTGTTGAGACTGCTCTGACGGGGTGGCTTTGTGCTGCTTATCGCATGTGGCAGGTAGCAGTTGGTGGGTGTCCTACAGTTTGCCAGTCTTCCTGAGTTTACTAGTGGCTCTGCATGCAATTGCTCAGCCAGTTGCAGGGAAATGTAATCTTGGGACTATCCTGGCAGCAGTAAATTTAGATACATGTTAGGACAAATATGCTCAGTTGTGCTCCAGTGCCCAAGAAACACTTGGTTCATCATTTTTACTCCTGATTGATATGGAAATGTTTGTGAATTGGGGTTTTCAAAATTTCTGCTTGATATTCCTAATGAGACAAGGGTGCTTTTTCAGCAGACCTAGCAGTATAGGCATGAATGGCATCAGTATACTTGTTTTTACTTCAGGACACCCTGCTTAATCTCTGTTTCCACAGCTGAGGAAGGCTTTTTACTGTGGGACCGGAGCAAAGAACTGCCAAACTAGTGCCTAAACATCTTCCAGATCACAACAGAGATTGTGTTTGAGAGACTGAAAGGTACATGACACGCACTAGCTGGATGCCTGGAGGCAGCAGAGTGGATATGTGCCCTGAATTATAACAGTATTCCCTGTTTCCTGCAAGGTTTATGAAAGTGAGGGGAGAGATTTACCAATGACTGAGAGGCAGAAATCCAGAGGTGAGGTGAGCAGCTTGTAAGATATCTCCTCCTAAACAATGATCACCTAGGATGCGTTGTAAGCATAGACTATATAGCCTACTTTGGGCGTGCTGTTAGGATATTCTGGGGAGTTGTTTGTGTGTGCTTTATAGGCTTTATGAGTTGGTGGATGTCAGTCAAATGTGATGCTATCTTTTATCAATCCCCGGGGTGTGTGCGCACATATTGTCCTCCTTCATGAATTTCAAACATTGCCTGTCTTTTATCTTTCAGTGTACAGTGAGTTGGAGTGTCTGGTATGTTGCCTTAGACAGCTTTGTTGTCTATGTGCAAAGTTTTGTTATCCTGCTTCTAGGGCTTTTGTGAGTTTTAAGCATGGTACCTTTTTAGCTGCATTGGCTAAATTTTTAGCCAGTTTAAGTGTTGGGCCCTCTCAACCAATAGGCAGGTTCATTACCTGTGGATTACATTAAATGGATTTTTTTATAGATAAATCATGATTTTAAAACAGTGCTGTTTTGGCTGATGAGGGAAAACACTAAGAACGTTTGCAACACTAATAACGCTACAAAATGGAGGAGTTCAGCTTCATGAGGATTTGAGCTTACAGAAGAAAGTCTGATGGTCAGTCAGAGATCTCTCCTCTTGCGAGTGGCTTGAGAGCTCTTTGTTGCTGGAGTGGCATGGCTGCAAGCCAATGCTTAAGTTGGTCAAAGAACTCACCTCCTGGAAAAATTTGTGTTCCTTGCCAGATTTAGCTGTAAGCTCTTCTGGTCTATTTAGGACCAATGCACTGGGTCAACAGACTTCAGAGCTTCAGCCCTGGTGATAGGGTGTAAATAAAAAGAGAAAGTAGACTGTGACCCACAGTATGGGCTGTAAAGAAAAGAAAATGTAAACTTTTACATTTACAGAGAAAGGGTATGGTGCAACAGGCAGTAGGTAAATGCCTCTCTATATGCATTATTACAGAAAGTTGGAGGTATAATATGAAATATAATCTTGCTAACCTTTGTTAGGCTAGGCAAATGAATTGAGAAGCAGAAACCGATAAAGGTATTTCAGCGTTTTTGCCAAAATTTTTGATGTTGGTTCTCCTAGAAGGAAAGGCAAAATAAGAAATTTCAGTAGGTGGTTATTTATGTGTTTGTTTCCTTTTGTTTTTTTTCCCTTGCTAAGTTTGTGTAATATAGTTTTGCTGAAGGAGATAAGGAGCTGATATGCTGAATATTTTGAAATAGCTGCATTAATTGTTTGCATGTTTCGAGGGAAGTAAGATGGAAAGGAAGGTTATTTTTCCAAGTAACATCATTTTGGTACTACAAGATTTTTGTGAAGTGTTGGGTTCTTTGTTATTTTGCAGACTGCAGTGGGTTCCTCATGGTCATGCATCCTGTATAATCATTTAGAAAAGAGAATAGGACCTTCAAATCTTACATATAACTACTTACGTGACCAAAACTTTCTCCTGACAGGGATAACTGCAAACCCAACCAGCATTTTCTCCAATTGCCTATTCTTAAATGTCTTAGACACTAGTCCCCTCTGCTCTTCAGAGACACTTTATTTCCTAGCATATTTTAGCAGCAGTTTTGTCAGCAGATATTGCTTAATTTCTTTTGTTCAAATACTAATTTAGGATTTGTTACCAGAATATAGCAACATTTCCAGTAAGCACCTGGATTGCATTGTTATAAAAATATTTTAGTGGATTATGAAGAAATAAAATACATTCTCCATTACTTTAAGCCTGTTAAGTTATGCTTTAATTCTACCCCCTTTTTTGGATTACATAATTTCACCAAGAGAAATCTATGGCTTCTACTGCAGAGAAGGTCAGACAAGATGATTATAACAGTTTTTGCTGGCCTCAAAATACATGAAATATATGAAATAGTTTTACCTTGTTAGAGTTGACTTTCCTGAACACTAAATAGTATATCTTGTAATGAACACCATGCCATACTAGCTGCTTTAGGGAGAGCTGAACTGAATGGACCCTTACAGAGGTACAGTAAAGATGCTATGAAATATTTTTCTTCTTTTGTGTAAGCCACTGGCATAGGCGGGAACAGGTTATTTTATATACTGATCTGATGGGCTGTCTTTACCTATGTGAAACTTGGTTTGTTTGAAATTACACAGTAGGGGAAATTTTCTATCACTGCCAACTATACACAATTTTGAAATGATAGGAGGTAGGTTTCTGGATTTTTTTAGAACATGAGGGAAATTATGTCATTCAACTACAAACACTAACTGTAGAGCAATATCTCTTTCATGTAAAGCAGTTGTATGGATTCCTTATAGTGGTCACATTTAATCTACAACTACTTATATCTCTTAGCTGTGAGTCCCCTTCCTCTCCCTGATGGGATTTTCTTACTGTAAATATATTTGATATTGATAGGTAGAAATCAGAGAACAGAATTTATATGCACCAATTCCATACTGACAAAGCTAATACATTCTTGGGTCCTTGGTTTAACAGGAAAAAAAAAAAAAGAAAAAAAAAGTTATTCCCTACTCC
>NW_009233803.1:108264-109515 GCF_000690835.1 Fulmarus glacialis | reverse complement strand
TATTTCTAAGATTGTCAATACCTAAAAAAAACCTAGACACGGAATGACTCACTCAGCATAGATTTATAGCATCATAGGTAGTAAGATCTTTAAAGAAAATATTTTAAGGGAAATTTTTCTATTATGAATGAAATCTGATTCACTGAGCGTCATCCTATGGTGCAAAGTTCATACAGGTTTTTTTTCTGATTGAAACCTACAGCAGGGAGTCGGTATCTTTCTGGAATAGAAATGCTTCATCCTGTCATAGGAGTCTAAACTATTTCTGCATGTGATTGAACACACTGAACCTGACCAGTTAAGGCTAGGGATTGATTGTGACTATATCAGTGGACATGGGAAGGGCTACCGATGTCATCTATCTGGACCTCTGTAAGGCCTTTGATACCGTCCCCCCCAACATCTTTCTCTCTAAACTGGAGAGATATGGATTTGATGGGTGGACTGTCTGGTGGGTGAGGAATTGGTTGGATGCTTGCATCCAGAGGGTAGTGGTCAACGGCTCAGTGTCCGGATGGAGATCGGTGACTAGTGGTGTCCCTCAGGGGTCCATATTGGGACCGGTACTGTTTAATATCTTCATCAATGACATAGACAGTGGGATCGAGTGCACCCTCAGCAAGTTTGCAGATGACACCAAGGCGAGTGGTGCAGTTGATATGCCTGAGGGACGGGATGCCATCCAGGGGGACCTGGACAAGCTTGAGAAGTGGGCCCATGTGAACCTCATGAGGTTCAACAAGGCCAAGTGCAAGGTCCTGCACCTGGGTCAGGGCAACCCCTAGCATCAATACAGGCTGGGGGATGAAGGGATTGAGAGCAGCCCTGCCAAAAAGGACTTGGGGGTACTGGTGGATGAAAAACTGGACATGAGCCAGCAATGCACGCTCATAGCCCAGAAGGCCAACCGTGCCCTGGGCTGCATCAAAAGAAGTGTGGCCAGCAGGTCGAGGGAGGTGATTCTGCCCCTCTGCTCTGGGGAGACCCCACCTGGAGTACTGTGTCCAGCTCTGGAGCCCTCAGCACAAGAAAGACATGGACCTGTTGAAGCGGGTCCAGAGGAGGGCCACAAAAATGATCGGGGGATGGAACGCCTCTCCTGTGAAGAAAGGCTGAGAGAGTTGGGGTTATTCAGCCTGGAGGAGAGAAGGCTTCTGGGAGACCTTACTGCAGCCTTTCAGTACTTAAAGGGGGCTTATAAGAAAGATGGTGGCAAACTTTTTAGCAGGGCCTGTTGTGACAGGACAAGGG
>NW_009233803.1:60006-108222 GCF_000690835.1 Fulmarus glacialis | reverse complement strand
ACTGGCACAGGTTGCCCAGAGAGGTGGTAGATGCCCCATTCCTGGAAACATTCAAGGTCAGGTTGGACGGGGCTCTGAGCAACCTGATCTAGTTGAAGATGTCCCTGTCCATGGCAGGGGGGTTGGACTAGATGACCTTTAAAGGTCCCTTCAAACCCAAAATATTCTATGATTCTACATTATAATGGTTTTTGTCTAACCACAAAAAAGGCTTAATTATGGAAATTTACTTTAGGGATAAAAAAATCTGACTACTCTGTGATATTTCATTCCTAAAACTGGTGTCCTCATATATATATTAAAATAAAAAGACTATTTTCTCTTTCTCTTCAAGGATGTCTTGGTCTCAGTAATCTTATCATAAAAATAAAAAGTCAAGTCAATTAAAGGGCAATTAGGATTTCTTTTCTTGTCATTAGGATAAAATTTGCCCTTTCTGTTAGTCCTTTGATTTCTCCTTTGCAGACTGTATGTTGAGCTGAGGGATAATGTTACTGATTAACATGACAGTGGCTGAATGTAATTTGCCAATGTATGCAATTTCCCCCGCTGTTTTTATAAGTTCAGCCCCTATTGCTTTCAAAAGTAAGGATGCTAATTTATGAAACTCAGTTTAATGGAAGGATTTTTTATTGTTGTTAAAGAATGTAATGTAAAAAGGTGAATGTTGGCTAAGTACAATTCATCTGGGTTTTTGTGTGTGTTTTTATGAAGGAGCAAGGAGTGCCTTTTTCAGAAGGCACACGTTTATTAGAAATCTGATTTGTGACATTCAGTAATTGAAAGTGACACAAGAAAGCCTTGAACTTAAAGATAAGTTTATATTATTATTTTCTTCACAGAAGGTAAGATAATAAAAATATACAGAGACACAATAGAGATTTGAGTTCTTATATGTCCAGCTGATAAAGCAAAAGCCTCATATGCCAAAGTATTTAAGATTCTTATCCTAAACATAGCAGGAATACATCTGTAAGCATAATGTCTAATGCATTCCTCCACTTTTAAAATGAGAATTTATAAGCAATTAATGTGGACACTATATTTTTTCTTTCTTTTCCTATAATTGTGTCTCAGATATAGAGCTATATAGTATACAGAGAATTGAACATTGCATATTTAAATCTTTTTGAGACTACTACTTCTAAGACACTTGTATCCTGGTATCTTACCTAACTGAATACATAGTCGTATGAATTTAATTTTACATATGGAATTTCTGGTACTGTAGGAAATCATGTTAGCTGACATTAGAGTAGGAAAATAAAAACTGTATAATTAGAAACTTGGTAAAACCTGAATATGTATATAATAGAAGTTAGTTGTCAAAGGTAATTGCCACCTGCAAGTCAGTTTTAATTCAGATGATCTACAGATATGATAATCAGGTTTTGGTGACCACATGTCAGGCCTGAGGCTAGAAATGGACTTCACAGCTTTCGGGCAGCTGGTCATCAAAAAAATAGATAAGGCACAAGGCGGAGGTCTTTGAACAACTTATTATGTCTACATGGCACGTCAAGTGCTGTACAGAAATACTAGTTTGGCTTGCAAAGCCAGAACACCTGTGTTAGCATAGCAATATCTCTTTCAGATGGGCTAATTAGCACTTGTGCAGTTTTCCTGCTTGTAATTCCAGAGCAAGCTCCCTTAGTGTTTCCTCAGGACCTTTGTGTCATACTTCACTGCTCACACTGCACGAACTATGGTCTTTTGAAGTGACCCTGGTGTTCCCATGGATCCACTTCTCCATTTTCTATCAATTCATTTTGCATCAGTTATGCAAAAGAGGACCTTATGTGTAGTATGTAGTACATAGTATGTACTGCTGTTCTGTAGTCATATCATTGAAAGATCCACAGTATTTAGTAGCTTTTCATTTTGATTAGTATTTTTATAGTTGTTTAGAATTTTTGCCATAGGGTATAACAAGGTGTATTCAGTATCACCTAAATGAATTTTGTAGCATTTTTTAAGAGTATGACTAACACTGGTGAACAGCTCCAGAGTTCCAAATGTTTAATTTGGAAGGCATGGTGAACAGCTGTAAAATGCAAAATTTTCTATTAGCTTTACTAATGAGAAAGATCTTCCAGTTAACCCTTGAAATGCAGTATTGAGAATGCAGAGTAGTGATTTACGGTAAATGACTAGAGATTAATGGGAAATTCTTCACTGTTTTCTTCCTATTTTATAAAACAGCACTACATCCTTTTACACCTTGTTGCCTTAACTGTGTGTTATTACTTACATAAATGAAATTTTTCAAGGGTAATTCTATGCTGTGAGAAGATGAATATCTTGTTTAAGCCCTCTGTGGGTTACTTATCACACTGTATCACCGCTACCATAAAATCCTTTTAGGACGTTAGCTCACCACTATAGTTCACTTGTATTCAACTGGCCTGTTGGTTAAAAGGGCATCATGGGGAAGAGGCATGCATTTTAGCACGTCATAATTTTTGCTTTTCAGTAAGAAAGGCAGAAAGATAAATGTTTCTGGTTTATGTTGACTGCATTTATTTTGTAATGGATGACAGCAGAGCTTGCAAATTGATCAGCAGCTGGTTCTTACCCACAACCTGTTGATACTAGTCCATGCCTTATTTTGACACACTGGGCTTTATTTCTTCCATGTGTCACGTGTTGCCAGAAGGCAGCATCGGTTGATCAATAGATGCATATCTGGGTTGTAAAAGCTACTCTAATGGTCCAGGTGCTACTGAAATCAATAAGAGTGAGTGCTTTTTAAGAGACTTGAATGAAGAACAATTACCTGCTGCAGCTAAATTACATTTTGTCTGGGATCATCTCTAGGCTGGAAGCTGGCAAGCACAAAAGTGAGGAGGTGTAGAAATTAAGGAGCTGACATAGTGACAGATGCGGCATACCAAAGTACTGAGTTAACCTGTGTTTTGGTAAATTAGATCTGCACTTACATAAACTGTCAGAACTGTGAAGGGATATAAATTCAAAAGCGTGATGCAGGGCTTCATCCTCTCCGTCCTTTGAAGAAATATAGAGTTATAGCACATTGTTTCCTTTCTGGATTTCTTTATGTTGGTTTACATTTTATGAATTCTGGGCTAGGCTGCAAATGGAGGCAGTTCTGCAGAAGGTGCTGCAGTCCAGCTAAGACCTGACAAGGGCCAAGTGAGCTATGCTGGGCTATATAGTTAATATTACATTGGAGAACACATTTTACATTCCTTATGTACCCGCAAACACAAAATAATTAAGCGGTAGAAAACTTGAGGGAATCCAGAAAGTCTT
This sequence comes from Fulmarus glacialis, assembly GCF_000690835.1. Taxonomy (NCBI): domain Eukaryota; kingdom Metazoa; phylum Chordata; class Aves; order Procellariiformes; family Procellariidae; genus Fulmarus; species Fulmarus glacialis. Next base: position 104,949 of record NW_009233803.1, on the reverse strand, counting down.
CAGGTTTCTGTCAGAATAATTACTCTCTCTAGAGTGCACTTCCACTAACACCTCTGAAAGCAAAAATCCTTTGAGGTGGTAAAACCTTGTTTTTCAAATACACCGTTGTTGGTTGGTTGTCAGGATACACTGGGTACACTGGTGAGAGAATATTTTGTTTGGTTTTATTCTCTATGCCTGCTGTCAGAATTTAAGAAAGTTGCTCTACTTGGAAGAATTACATTATAGGCATCTGAGACTCCCAGATGCCTCTGGCCAAAGGCATCTTAAAAATCTGCACCCTTTTTTGGGTGTTTTTGTAATTCATGTCTTTTTCTGTCATTTTATATCAGTACATTATCACAAGACAGTCAGCAACAATATCCATTTTTGAATGTCCTGCAGCAGTTAACTCTTGTCATATTTCATTCATTGGATTTGAAAATGGAAAGTGATGAATGGCTGCAGAGGTTTTTTTAATAACATGTCCCATTCTGGAGCTTTCCGTAAGTGTAGTCAGTTTTCATTACTTCAGAGTGGGATATTGAGGGGGTTTTGGTTTTTTTTCTTAATATAAGAAAAAGTTGCCAGAATGACGATCACAAAGAGGAACCCTCAAAAATATTTATGGAAGAAATATTTTAAGAATATTAAGTTCCCATTTTAGGTTCAATCTTAATGTATTTAGCACCAGTGTGGAACAATCAAACCTGAAAAATTTAGATTTTTCTCATATTCGTGTACCTTAAAACATCGGTGATCATGATACAAACCTATCAAAATTTTACAGCCAATCAGATTTTAATAGAAATCCTTTTTTTTTTTTTCCCCTTCTTTTTGAGTTATAGACTCAAGCAAGAAAGCATGCACTCTTTTGTGTTTAATCTGATCAGGAAATTCAAATCCAGATGTTTTCTTCAACTTTAAGACATATTTGAAACAACAAAGGAGCCTTTTTTTGTCTCTCCATATCTTTAAAATGGCTAGTTTTGAAAGAAATTTCAGAGCCACATTTGCATCCTAATTGCAGTCCATTTCCTGGGTCCACAGTTAGGCAGACTGTAGGGTGGCATTTGGGGATTTCTGGGGCAGAGAAGTTGTTGGTTCTAGCTGAGCTACTGAAATTTTTTTTATGAATGGATTTTTTGCTTCAGCAGTCACCAGCTGGCAGATCGGCTCCTTGGAGCACTGCCAAGCAGCAGTTTACAGCAGCCCTGCAGCTGCTCTAGGCTAGGCTGGAACATGACTGGCATGCAGCCACCTTCAGCTTTGGACAAGGATTCAGCCTTCAAATTGGCAAACAGTTGCGTTGGGATTGTGGCTTTGCTCGCTCATGTCTAACGCTCATAGAATGCCGTTGGTACCTAAAAGTCCACTGCAGAAAATTTTGCATGAAACATTTACAGGAAGATAAGGAGAAATAGGTTAAAAATAAAAGTTCAAGTCTGTCCAAAGTATTTTTCTTGTTGGCGCTGCATGTGTGGTTTTTACTTTTGTGCATTTCATTCTGGGATATTTTTCTTATTCTGACCAGATCGTGAGGATCCTAAATAATTGTAAAACGGGCCAGCAAGAAAACTCAGTTGGACTACATTCTTTCAAGCTAAACTGTCTGAATTCAGCAAATGAACAACAATATATGATTATTTTCATTTTTTTTTGTTGTGATTTTTATAAAAATGTTTGAATGATAGCAAAAAATAACTTGCATGAAATTCAAAGCAGCATTGGACTTTTTATTGACAATATTTTGGGGGGAGAATAATGTTATTGGGGGGGAAGGGAAGAGGGTTTCTTGTTGATTTTGACTCCCATCTGACCACTGTTCTCTCTTTTCCTGATTAGAAACTCTTCTTCAGTAATTTGTCATAGATAACAATGATAGTATTGCTTTTTGGCAGTGTTTCTATTAAGATCTCTGTTCATTTCATGTCTAACTATGCACCTGATAGAATGAGTCTGTCTTTCCTTGTTAACCACCTGTGTCTTATTGCTGGAGATAGGGTCAAACCAATGTCTTAGAATACTGATGGAATATTCGAAATTTCTATTGATGTTTTAAAATCTAGGTAAATTAGCTCTTAATTTGTCACCACCTGGTATTTGTTTAATTATTCAATAGAAGGGGAATTTCAGCAAGTTACAGCTTCACAAAACTAAGATCTTCCCTCACCACATATATATTATTAAATATTTATTGATACATATGCACACACACACTGTCTCTCCCCATTGGCCAACAACCAGAAGCAAATATTTTGGAGACCTACAAACTCAGCATGTATTTTCTAAAATGAAAATATTTCATGTGAAATATAACCTTGATAAGGAAGAGGAAAGAAACACTGCAGTGGCAGATACTCAAAACAGAACATTTCATCAAGATCAAATTAAAAAAGCAATGTAAAAAATCATGTAATCATGCCTTGTACCTTTTACTGGTACCTAGTTTCAACAATATGCCTTGCTTTGAACATACTTCTGCACCTCTCATTTTCAAAACCAGTTGATTCTTCTTTATGTAATTTAAAACCTACCTTGTTGGTATAACTCATTACATAAGAATTTTTGCCCTACAAGTTTTTATTTCTTATTGTATTTCAAGAGATAAAAGTAACTACTAAGCCATGCTTAAGACTATAAGACAACTTGTATCCAAGACCACCAGCAATGGTCATGCTTCTCACTGGAAGTGGCCTCTGTAGCCAGAGCTACAAAGGTCTGCAGCAACATGTTTAAACTGTCATTATTCACATGTCATGCTGCTTATGACTGGGTAATCTCACTGAATGAAGACAAAAACAAGGATAGTTGCTGATTAAGCACATAAATTACATGCTTTCACTGGCTCTTCAATAGCAGCTGTAAGAAGGTTCTTAATTCCTAGACTTTTTACTGCGCTCTGAGGTGTTTTTATTAAAACAAATATATACTGATCAGAGTGCCGTATCAGTGTCTGTATTTTTGTGAGTGTTGGGGGGAGGTTATGATTCATCTTAAACATATTATAATGTTTTCCATTAGTTTAACTTCAATTCTCAGACAAAAAGTTGAAGCAAATAATCAAATAAACTATAAGCACATAGAAGAAAATGAGATGAACAAGAGTCAACATGGATTACAAATCAAATCAATTGCCAAACCAATCTAATTTAATTCAACAGCACAGTAACAGGCCTTCTGGCTAGAAGAAAAGCTGTAGATGTCAGTTTTCTTGCTTTTAGTAAGGCTTTTTATACTGTTTTATAAACATACTATGCAGACTAAATGAAACAAATATAGAGTAAATTGGAAAACTGTCCTTGGAAATTACTTACCAATGGTGCAATGTTAAAACAGAAGGCTATAGTAAGTAGGGTTTTATAGTGTTTGATACTATTCATTTACTACCTGGATGATGGACTAGAGAATATTCTTATTAAATTCACAGCTTACATGAAGTTGGGCGGGATGGAAGACATGTTAATGGATAAAACTGGAATTCAGAATGATCTTGATACATTAGAGAAAAGATCAGAGGAAAAATGATGAAATTCAATAGAGGCAAATGAGAAATTATGTCTATGTGACAATAATCAGCTGAACATAGTTTTGTAGAAAAAAATCTTGGAACTATTGTGGTCAACCAGATGAACATGAATGAACAATGTCATTCTGTTGCAAAATAAAATTACTAACCTCATACTGGAGTGAATTAAAAATAAGCAGGTGAAGAAGTCCTTCATAGGATTAATAGTGCTGCTTCTGCTTCATAGTGGTAGGGGATTACCTTAAGTACTCTACTCTTGGGCCATCTACTTCAAGAAAAAATGTGGAATTACTGAAGAGAATCTATAGAGAAGACAAGTGTGAATGACTCAGAGTCCAGAAGATGAGTCCTATGAGAAAAGATCAATGTGATATTTTTTATTCTAGAGCAGAGAAGATTAAGGGGTAGCTTGACAGCATTCTTCAAAGACATAAACAGGTATTCAAAGATCAAACAGCAATTCTTTCTTCATTTCCATGGTAGAGAGAGAGAGAGAGAAGGAATAGACTTGCAGCCAGAAAGATTCAGTTTAGACATTAGGAAGACCTTTCCTAAAAGTAAAGGTAATGTAGTGGAAAAGGTTAGCTGAGGAGGCTGTACAGATTACATTGATGAAGGTCCTTAACAGCTGGTTAAAAAAAAAAAAGTCAGGAACAACATAGGGATAATCTCATGCTAACCAGAAGTGTAGAATAGACTAGATGTCCCATCATAAAGTTCCTTTCAGTTCTATGATATCAATATTTAGGTTGTCAAAGGGCATAGGGTGATGTATGGTAACTCCAGAAACATTCCCTTTCAACAAATGCAGGGATTTTTGGGAAGGCATTGAATTTGACTCTGTTGTCCCAGTAGAAAGATTTTATTTACTGGCATAGAAATAAATAAATAAATAAAAACTGATTGAACTTACAGACAGGTCTCCCCAGGAATGATTCCCTAGGAACTAAATTGAATTTAATCTCAACATCTATGTGCTGTAGGCATAAAAACTTAAGTGATGTTTTCCAGAAGTGTTCTACTCCCATTTATGAGTCTGGGTGCAATCAGCACTGAATTAAGTGGGAAAAATGTTACTCCAGTATTAATAATTTTTGAAAATACCATCTCTGATGCCTAAAATGCACTGCAATACTTGTATCCAAACCTGCATATGAATCTGCATAGAAATATGACCATTAGCCTGCCTGCACTAAAAAAAAGGATGTAAGCTGTGAGTATTGACTGTATCATTCTTCTGTGTTGCTTAAAATAGAAATGCATGTGAAGTGATACACATTGTCCTGAAACAATACATACAAGTTTCTTATGGAATCATGGAAACATCCTGAAATATTTTTAGCAAAGTATTGTTGTAAGGCTTGGGAGTATTTTTGATTTTCTCAGCTTTGTTCTGCAACGTCAGAGCCCATATAGCAATGTAAATGTCAAGAAGCTGCAACTCTGTCCTTTCAGAGTTCTGTTGCAGAAAACCTATATGGAAGAAAATTGGACTTTTGTTGCAAATGACTGTCAGAACTAGGTGCTTTAACCAGTACCTGGGAAAGTGTGACAGCGATAAAACAAGGGCAAATGTGTATTCCAAAATAGCTTTTAAAATAAAGAACAACTGATGCCATTATTAGAATCCTTCTTCACATAACTGCAGCTTAGTTATGGTAACCTGACTAGTTAAAAAAAGGAAAAAAAAAATCAGAGGTGCGCTAATTGCAGTGTAAGTTAAAGATTTCCTTGAAACACTGTATGGATATGTATCTGGAGAAGTTAATGAAATACACACACACCCTCCCCCCCTTTTTTTTTTTGCACACACGATATTAGATGACAAAGGACAGTAGAGTTTAAGTAGGTTACATCAACAACTTTTGAAACTCACATACAGATTTCAGGTATTTAATTCTTATTGGGCAAATTGGTGTCATATATAGAATCATTAAGGTTGGAAAAGACCTCTAAGATCATCAAGTCATGTATGTTTTGTATCAATATATAAAGAGATGAAGCTTTCTTACAAAGCCATATAGGCTCAAAGCTCAAGTTCCGCTAGGGACCAGACTTCTGAACATTGCCATCTTGGCTAGTGCCGTTCCTCAGCCACAAGCACATCTCCTTGTGAGTTGAGTTCCTGGGCATCACCTCTAGTACCGTCAGTCATGGAACGGGCAGAATCCTACTTTGACTCTATTAGCATTTTCCCCTCAATGCTTTATTTTACTTTATACACTGAGAGTATATTTTTTAAATGTGTGAGAGAAAGTCTCACAACCCCATCGTCTCCCTATAAGCCACACCTCCTGCAGGTGTTTGGTGGAGGACAAAATGAAGCATCACACTAAGTGCACACTGGAAATCTGCAGTGATCTGGCTTGCCATGAACAGATAAATTCCCCTTATTTAAACAAATACAAATGCATGCATGCTCACACAACATCAAAAGTTGCTAACATGCTGGAATCCTTCTTACATTGTATTTTTTCCAGGCAGCTGAAATAAAATTATTGCTCTGCTCTGGCAGAGCATTTTGGCATGTATTTAACTGTAAGTACAGAACAAAACACCTAGATTCAAGGGACAATGAAAATTGAGCATGTTCTGAGCTTAACCGAGGCATGAAGATACTCACAAAAGATGTTCTTTACGTTTTGTAAGTTCTTTACATTTTGTAAGTATTTGAGAATATTAAGAGTTGAAGTCTATGCAATGAAAATCTTGTTGCTTCATCATGTGAAATGCTTTTGAAAATCTGTTTACAATTCATGGATCCTTTTTATCCACTTATTACGCTCTGAAAAAAAATTATCCTCCTTTGATTTAAATTATTTTTTTAAAGAAAATGCCCAAATCATTACCTATAATAAGCATTTTTCAATATTAGGTCTGTTAAATATGAATGAACAATACTTCTATTTTATACTAGCAGTGCTTTGGGAGTTTTACCAGCATTTGAGATTCATCTTTCATTTTAACCTGCCAGCCCCATGTGCTGTACATCTGTAGTGAGGAGTGTTTTATATACTCTATGCCATTTTCCTACTATGTTCTATTACTAATACTTTTTTTTTGTTTTGTTTCCCCAGGCTACATATCCAAACAGAATGGTGAGCCAAAATCTCAGCACAAGGGACAGAAAGTCAGCACATATTCCCACCGAGGACCCTTTTAGATACTCATCAGGCAACCAAGCAATGGCCTATGAAAGCAAGAGCTGTCAGCTGTCTAATTTGTGTCTGAGCAACCTCCTAAAAGAGAAGGAGATCGTGGAAGTCATCAAGCATACTAGAGGCACGTACGAAACCCTTGCTTCAGAGGTCACCCAGAATGGTTTGGCTACCACGGCACCAAGTACAGCAAAGCCAGCATCCAGGGCAGACAGCTACACAATGTTCTCAGGAGCTCCAAAAGACCAAACTGCTGTACCTCGGCAGCATACCACTTTCACAGGGAGACTCGGACAGCCTCCAAGGGGACCCATCTCTTTACACATGTACAGCAGAAAAAATGTTTTCCTCCACCACAATTTACACACAGCTGAGCTACAGACTTTAGGTCAACAAGATGGGTAACAAGGTGCTTGTATTCTTGCCATGGAAGGAGAGTTGATTAAAGAGGAACATAAGCTCACCTAGAGCTCAGTCTTCAGTTTTCATCTGCTGCTACTTTCACCTGAAAAAAAAAAGTAAAAAATTAACATTGTCTGTAGGTTCCATACTTTCCCATCTTGGACTGTGGCAAAAGGATGAACTAGATTGTTAAATAACTAGATTGATTTGTCATGCAAAAGTCACCATGGGTATAATAAATGGGACCATTTGGCTGGCATTGCTGATCCAATATTGGCTAATTTTTTTTTTTTTATTATTTTTTTCTCTATAAGCCACTATCATTCCCTGAAGTTCTAGAAGGTGATCTTAAATAATACTGTGTGTGTTAATAATGTTACTGTTAAAGTAGATGTGAGGAATAAATAGATAAGTAATTAGTAAACTCTCTTGAATTTCATAGAGACTAGGGAAATAAGGAGTCAGAAACCTTTGAGGACCCTCTTTTTACACTTTTTTGTTTTTAATACAATGAAATTTGCTCACTTGTAGAGGTGTGTTACCGCTTCCTGCTGTATGTATTTTATGAATGCCTCATGCCACAAATAGAGGAAGTGACTGATTTTCCTCTAACAGCAAGGTTCATAGAGGTTTACCAGGTATTTGAGTCAGTAATTGGGTCCCAAACTGAGGATGTCAACTTCATTCCTCAACCTTCCCTTCCCTCTCCCCACCTTTATTTAACTACATTTGTTTGAGTGTTTTTGTTCTATGAGGACATGTCAAGTTGTGGTGATGTTTGTGCTTTACAGGCACTGTATCGCTCATGACACAATGTGACATTCTGTGCTGTGTAATGCATCATATATTTTCATTTTACTTCCCAAACGAAAAATGGGTGAAAGACTAAAGTAAGAGAAATTGTCTTATTACCCAGTCCAAATTATCTGTGTAAATCGTAATTTCTGTAGACTGTATCATCTGTACTTAACAACCTGGTTTATACCAACTCAGCGGGTTTGCTAGTCTTGACGTATTACACACAAGTGAGATGAATCTAATGCTACCTGACGTGCAGTATGCTGGTCTCGCAGGAATATGAAATCGTCTGATCACACCATAGAACTTGTAGACTTGTCAGTAACAAAAGATCCTGTTTTCCCCTTTCAGACGGCTTGAAAACAGGCATCTCAGTCAAGTTACTCTGAACATGTGGCGTATACTAAACATGACACTTAGTTTACAGCCTCTCTGATGGAAGGTAATCTGTTTGATAATAGGACATATAGTTAGTAGTTTATAAATAATCTGGCACATTTAAGTACAATTGAGGAAGATCTGAGACAAGTCACCTCTCTAATTGGTGATTAATAACAAAAGACAAGGGTGCAGCACATTCTCACACACAGAAATAAACCAGTGTGACTTAACTGAAGTAGCATATAATGAAAAATGAAGCTTCTGTAACCACAGCAAATGCTGTAACTTTTAAAAAGGTAAGTCACATAGGGCATATACAAAGAATTAATGATACAAATTTTACCTAGTGTTAAATATATCTGCTTAACTACTTAATATTCGGATTAATACAAGGATTGGTTAGATTAAGAAAAAATTAGACTATGAGCTTGGCAGATATTCGGCAAAGCCATTTCAGCAGCCTGAACTTTCAGGATTCTATTTATTGAGGATTTTAATTTTGTTAGAGCAAATTTTATGACATTATCTGATGTTGAATAGAGCAGGTTTTGTCTAAATATTCTGTAGTGGTAATTTTGGGTATCCAGAGCTGGATACATAAAAATCAAAACATTTGCCAAACTTCTTCGTGTTCATGTATGCATTGCTACTGCCAAAACAGAATGTGCAAAAATTGCAAACACAGCTTGACCGAATTAACTATGGGTATTCAAGACTCCCAGTCCTGCAATGAAACTCATAGTTTAAAGTCTACCAAAAAAGTTACAAATAGTAGTAACAGAATTTCACTACTTAGAATCACGTTTTCATCTGAGGAATCCCTTGAGGTTATGGTAGATTGCAAGGACAGTTGGTTCTTACTAACAATACATTTCAGTCTTGCTCATCTCAAGAGTTGATGTATGCAATTATATTTCAGTTCTGTAAATAACATACACTGAAATCAAGGAATTTTTTTTCCAGGATACAAATGTACTATACTACATTAAAAAACGAAAACAAAAAAACTCTTCAATTTTAACTGTATTTTAACATTTTAACAGCGTACTGTATCTATAGTTGGTTTTTTTCCTGGAAAAATGGACTTTTGGATTACATTTTATTAAAAAAATCCATCTATACATTTCAAAAAGAACATTTTAAATGCTACTATTTTCTTGGAGAATCTTTTATAAAGCTGAAACTTAAAAAAACTGGAGAAAACAGTTCAATTAAAGTGAGGGATATTTTTAAAATGTCATCTTGAAGCTGTTTTGTATCAGTATTTTCAGCATTGTTATGTTATTTGTAATACTAAGTGTAAATCTCACCCAGACAAGGGTATTAGCCACATGTTAATGTACAGTACAGCAGTAACTGTAAAACAGAGGTCCTTTGTTTGATCCTCTTGTGTATATAGTAAATCATAAAGCAAGAGCATGTGGACATTCTTTCAGTGAATTGATTCCTTTGTACTAAAAATCTCTAGTTTTTTAAGAGTTCCATGTATAAAATGATTTATACATTTCTCCAAGGCTGTACGTATCCAAAGACATGACACCAGGGGGAAAAGGCACTTATTATTTTTTCCATGGATGTACCTTTTTTCCTTTTTTTATATGTTTCTGCACAACATAGCATAACTGTAAAATTTCTACTGAAAATTGCTTCGTGTTACTTCCGAATCTTTTGGTGTGATAGAGGGCATTTTAAGGAGGAGGAAATCCCCAAAGAAAAGCTGTTTCCATTTGAAGCAGTGTCCCATTTTTTGAAACAATTACTTGACAAAAGAAACATTATATCTGTGCCCTAAATATTTTTTAGTAATTTAATAGAGCCACACCTGAAATGGTATATCAACTCTAGACTTATCCTTACTTCCCTTACTAGAGTGCTTCTACAGAATGTGTTTATAAGATACAATAACAAGCTAGGGCCAGCCCTGGTCATAAATTATTAAGATGGAAAGAAAACACTTGTCCACTACTGTTCTTATATTTGGCTTTCAGAGTAGTGGAAAGGGTTTTTTTTTTATACATTTTGCACATGAATGAAGTTCAAGCTGTGTGCTTGTGCATACTGGAGCGAGAAGTCTTACTACAAACCTCTCCTCTATTTAGGCTATTTAGCAGCATCTGAAAGCATCCTGCAACATAAATTTCTGCCACCTTTTAAAGGCCGACGCTTTATACATAAAATTACATAGATGGAATAGATTCCTTTTTTTAAATCCAGACCCTTACATTTAATTTTATTGCTTTTCATTCCAAAATACACACATCCACACAAATGAAGAGATTTCCTTACATGACTTTTTTTCTGGAAATTTTGAAAGAGAGTATATCCAGACTAAGATGTTCACATGAGGTTTGGATAAGTATTTGAAAGCTTACCCAAGGATATTTGTGTTTGTCCTACAAGTTCATTGTAGTCACTGCCTAAAAATTGATATTTTTTCCCTTTCCTAAAAGCTGGTTTGGATGTAGTGATTTCCGTCTGCTCTGATTCACTTTATACTGTTAAATATACAGTGTACTCTGCAAACTTACAAAAATAGGCTATTTACAAATCAGTACTGTAGTTTATATGACATAACTTTTGTGCCATATCTCCACTGGTTTGATTAGTACAACATTGACTTCAATAAGACTATACTGTGTTAAGTCACCTGATGATTGGGATTGTGGCCTTTAATCCAACTGGTCTCAGTTTATGCGTAGGAGATATCTGAATTTGGAAATTTTTCCTGGTTTACAGAAAAGGCAGGAAAAGATTTGACCTAGCAAAAATGCCAGTTCACAATCTGTAGCGAATGTACCTTTTTTTTTCCCCCTTCAAATTCGAAAGCAAAAAAATCCCAGAAAAACTCTTCGTACATCTACATAGGTCATAAATGAAGTCCAGTAGGGTAACAGGGACCTCTAACAAAACTTTGAAATAAATACCTGGAGCAAAAAATCCAGGGGGGTCTTCTTACAGATGTTTGTAGTGGTCTGAAGGCATAAGTTCTGTATCTGAGTGCATTAATGAAAAATGTCCTGTGGCCTCTTTTCGTCCGCTCTCGCCACTATTGATTTTTTTCTGGAGGAGAATTTGCTGTTTGAAGCCTGTTCCAGATGAAGAGGCAGTACTGAGTAAGAAAGTACATTGAAAGTAATGGTGGACGTCTTCTCCCAGCTTGGGGAAACACACAGCATCATTTCCAGGATGTATTTGAGTGTTGTCCAGTCAGCAAGAAGTTGGCAGAGATCCCTCAGGAGAAGAACATACTCAAATCATGCAGGCCATGACTGCCTTTAAACAGAGTTTACTCTAACGTGTCCGACGTAAGGCACTTCTAAGATCATTTGGAAATTTCAGCAGCTGCAGAACATATCTTGATGATATTTATTTTTTTAAAGATAAAAATGCCATGTGCTGTTTTTAACCTAGTAAACTTTGTTTGGATCTCGCTTCCTCACTGATGATCTGTCCAGCTTGTGAGAGTGTATCCACTGTGATGCATATGATACTAACTCCTTATAGTATAAAAGACACTGGATATCTGTCCTTTCTGAGGAGCTTGAGATTTGCAGTGTATTTTCAGTCTAGGGCAACTGTCTGGATTTACTTTTCTTCTTCAAGGATCTTCTGTTGTTGCAAAGTTAATGGTAAAGGAACTTACTTATTGAAATATTTTGGAAATGTTTTGTATATTAAAAAAAATATTTTTTTTAATATACTTAAAATATCTCTCTGTATCTAAAGAAAAGAAAAAAAAGGTAAAAAAAAGTAACTTTTATCAGCATAAATTTCCTATAAATCTGAGATTCTCAGTAGCCATAGCTGTCACTTGCATTTTGTACAGCTGTGAAATATTTTTGGACTTGCCATTTTTGTTACCTTCATTACCAGCAAATCATTACCCTAGTTATGGTTTTTTTGCTCTCAATCCTCTACTTGAAACATAGGGAGGACTGTTGAGGATTTCTGCAGAAGTAATCCTGGTCCTATGAAAGCAGGGCAACAATAAATTTACCTGAAGGTCTCAGTATGATCCCTGGGGATGGAAAACCTCTTCTGATTGATCTTAACTATGAAAGGTTTGTGAGAATATGATGGATGTGGCAAGTGTCATATCTGTTAGTTTTCCAAATCCATATGGAGGTTATAGAGCAGAAAATACTCCACTGAGAAGATTTTTCTAGTGCGCAAATAATATTTCCTTATATTTTGTATTGCAACCCTTGCTGTGTCTCTCTGGATTTCAGAAACACTCCCTTTAGGTATGGACTTGTGCTGACTATGTAGACAGGTTGCACCACAGTATCATTTTTGCTTTAAGAAGGCTCCACTGGATTTTTTTAATATCTGATCATTGAAATGTTTAATATTTTCTCCCAGAACTGTTGTGCTGCTGCTAGAGTAGTAAGCGGTATATTCACAGAAAAAATTCCACTTCCTAACTGTTGGTGTTAGGATTCCAATTCTAACGCTGTTAGGTGTTAGAATTCCAATTCTGTTGTTGAGTTGTTACAGCTGATTTACATCTACCCAAAAAGACTCTCAAACTTACTTAAACATCTGTATAAACAAATACATTGCCTGATTTGAGCCTAATAGCCCTAATAGGGTAGTTTTTAAATGTATATGGATATCAACAATAGCAGTAGAATTTTATTTATTTTTATTTTTCTATTATGTCAATGCACTTTATATGAGGACTTAATATGAACTGCAAATTGGCTTGTATTCTTTTTCTTTCCTAAACTTGATTGCAACAGGGTTCAGAATTCTCTGCTTAACTTTAAGCATGTGAACCATCCCATCAAAGTAAAACAATCAAATCCCGCTTTGAAAATGTAACAAACAAATAATATTTTTTCTAACATAAACAATTTCATTCATATTTACTGTTTGAAAGGTGTGATGTATACAAAGTATTTTTACTTATATCTACATATTAATACTTGCCAAAACCCTCAGATAAGTAGAAAAGGTAAGAAACAGCCTCCCTTGTCCAGCTATACCATCAGGCTTTGTTTTCCAAATCATTAAGTTTTTAAAAAAATCTCTCTCTTTCCCATGGTTAAGAGTGCAGAAAAAAAAATATGTTTTTGTACGTACTCTACAGATTGTGTATAGGGATGATCAATATTACAAGGAGAATATAAGCAATCAAAGTCCTTAATCAGTGGTGTATCTGATGTTGTTTAAGCAAGAGGATCAACAATGTATAAAAATCGGTGTAAGTGGGGAGTAGGTGTTTTGTAGCTGGGAAAAATCTAATGGAAGGGTAAAGGGGGACAGATTGATAGCTCTTTTTCTGTTCCAAGGGTGGTGGTGCATAGCCATTTTCTGTGAAATACACTGAAGTAATATTTATAAAATAAATCTCTTGGAATAACAAGAAATGAGATAAAATGGTCACGTAACACCACAAAGTGTGGATAAGGGTACTTCGATATTTTGATCAAACAGCATCTGAGTGAATTTACATCTTTTTATTACCAGGGTGTAATCTGTATCTGAATGATAAGTATAAGCAGAACAACACTGCATTGTAACATAGAAACAATTCAGGCAAAAAAAAGATTGTACCCCTAGAGCCTTGCACTTTGTGTAGTCATTTCTAACTATCTGAAGTAGGTTTGTATAATTGTTATTTCATACAGCCATGGTAATGCCCTTACGCTCAGTATCGGCATACTCTAAACAATAAGGAAACACTGAAGAGAGCCGTGACCCGGGCCCTACATCAAGAACTGCATTTAGTTAATAGGCTCACAGTTTTGGTTTTACTTTCCAATGAAGGACCACAATTCTTCTGAGCAAAATTTTACACAAATATCTCCACAAACTGTTTGACCTATGTGAAATTCAAACTGATTTGGGAAGAATTAAAATCAGGCCAACTCTGAGTATTTTTGAAAATTGTACATGTTCTTTAATACTGCTAATGGCCATTAGACAGCTTTAGGCATTTTTTTGTTTAAACGGAAGTGTTCTGCTTTATGTATTAAAATTGGACATTATATCTGATCATTTTCTCATTTTGTACTTGTTTATGAGTATCTTGCTGTTCAGGATGGGGTTTTTTTTAAACTACTGACCACTATAAAAATTAAAAGACTAATAAGACACTGATTTTTGCATTATATGCTGCTAAGCATCCATTTAATTTCAATAACAGTACACTGCAAGGCCAGTTGTTATATACTACTGAAAACAATTTTTTAAATGCGATTGGCAATACTGTACAGATTACTTGAATTAGAGGCTTTAAAAGAGTAACAAAGATGTGAAAAAGAGATAAATATTCACTTGAAGATTAAGTATAAATAACACACTGTTGAAGAGTCTTGAAAAGAGTACAGTTCTACATGAGGCAATGGAAAGCTTTTTCACTGAACATACTCAAGTCCAGGATTTCACTTTGATGATTGAGATGGTAACGTAAATTTAAAAAGAAAGAAATGAGAATATTTTTTCTAAGAGATAACACACTTAAAAAGGCAACTTAAAAATCATCTTAGAGCAGAATTTACAATAGTGAAGATATTTGCCCCGAGGTACCTAACTTCCAGTTATGTTCTGAAAAGAAAGCCGTAAAATATTTCTAAGTTCTGATTGGACAAGTTCACTGGTGATTTTAGTTTTACCCTACAAAGCCATAAATGAGTTAAATTCTTATTCTTATTTAACAGGCAAATATTATTTAATATTTAAAAACGTTCTAACCTTTGCTTTTAGTATCACAGTACCCACTGTCCTCTGATTTTTTTCTTTTATATTCTTTTTTTAATTGTTCTGAGGTTTTGTAACTTGTGTGCAATAAGAACCCAATTGTTTCAAATTCAATCTTTGTGCACTGACTGAAAAAAAATACATAGCCTTTGGATACAAACAAACACTGTTGTCTCTGAAGAATATCAAGCAGCATTCTGTTGTTTTTTTAACCAGATTACTGGGGATATGATTTCTGTGGGTTACTTTGAAGAGTTATGGCAGTTCATAAAACAGTACTATGGGATTCTATTGGTATTATTTAATGGTCATTTGTTTGTTCCTATTTCTAGTTGGCATTATTTTTACTTTTACATTTGATGGAAAAATTAAATGGTTTTTTTGAATATTTATACAGAATTTTAATTTTAAACCTTACTGTAGAGGTGCACATTCAGATATTTCCATATTTGAAGTAAACATAAAGGGCTCTTACAGTTTTTCTTTCCTTTCTGCCAAAAGAGAATTGGTTAATAAAAATCTTATGTTATTCTATGATGAGCCTGTGTTGGTTTTCTTTTGAAATATCTTACATTTCTTTGACTTCATGCTTTTTTTGGTGAAAAACATGTTGCACTTTAATAAACACAAATACTTTTATGACTTAATGCTGTTAGCAAACTGTCACAATCAAAAGACTTATATTATTTTTTCCCTAGGTTCTTTAATCACTTGATGAAAATTGTAGATTTAAGCTATTTGATACTGTGCTAATAATTAAGTACAAACATCTCTTCAGAACTTTTTATACAATCAAAAGGGTATATACAAAAATTCTACTGTGTTGCAGGGAAAAAAGTTTCCATTCTGCCTTGGTATTTTGCAAATTCCTTATTACACTATTTCCTGAGTATTAAAGTAATTTTGCATCCACAACATTTCTCAGTTCCCTACTCCACTTCCCACTTGTTCTTAGTGTGAAAATAGTATTTTCTGTAATTAAAATTAGGCCTAATTTTATTTTTTTCTTCTCTTCAGCTTCTTGTTCTGCAATATTCATTGACTTATATTATGTGTATATTTGTGTATTGTCCATCACAGTGTTTCAAGTAAGGATGTTATAAAACACTCCTCCATTTTGCTTCATTTTCCCTGTCGCACATCTGAATGAGTGTCTTAACCCTCAAAGGCCAAAATCATTAATATTACTTTGATTCAAATATAGAAGAAATAAGCAAGTTATCACATTTGTAAGGGACAAATATGAAATATTTGTCATCACTAACAGTGCTCCATTAATAAGTATGTGGACAAAAGTGATTGCTGATCCTGTCATAACTGATAGTCTAGTGGCCAGCAAAGTTCTACTTCAGCTTATTCCTGCATGTAAATAATTCCTATAGGCTGCATTCTTAGTCCAGAAGGTTTATTTGGGTTTGGGTTTTTTTTTCATCACCAGCAGTATACCATTTTCAGTCCCAACTCTGAAGGCCTGAGCTTGGCCTCCACTTCTGCATCTAGAAATGGCTGTAGCTTATTATTTCACAGTACTTACATGTCTACTACTCTGTCAGTAATACTGTTAAAAATATATGTCCTACTCTAAGCTGTTTCTTACCGATACTATACACTCTTCAATAGCTGCTCCATTTCAGTGGTGTACATAGTAATTCTTTCTAGCATTTGAGTACCTTGCAGGAATATGAAGCTTAATAAGTTATTTTACTTTTTTTATATATATATCTTCCAAGGAAAAATAAAACTGAAATATATTATTATTATATCAGTAGAAGAATAATTTTTAATCTATGACAGTGTTATACCAGTCCATACCTACAGAGAACACTGATATTTTTCTGTGAATTTAAATTACTGTATTATCAGCCTTCTACTCAATGAAGCTAAGGGAACATCAAATTAGATGCAAGTGCAAGGAAGAGGAAGTTTCTTTGAAATTTGCACAGGTTATACAAAGTGTTTGGGAGCTAAGGAAACTTCCCCACGTGACAACTCTTCTATGAAGCTTGACTGTGTCCAAAACGATGGACAGCTTAGTCTTTGTCTGTAAAGTGCCTGAGAATTTTTTCATGGTTACGTTATATATGTTTCCTTACTTCCCTGTAAATTGTTCTCGTCTTTTATGAAACAACAGGGCAGGAATTTATTCCCTATCACATAAATACCTCAAAAGCTACTGGTTACTCAAATGAAACAACATTCAGCAGACAGCAAAGTAATTACTCAGTTGTTTGGTGCATATTATTATTTATAATGTTTTATGTTGTAATAACTCTAAAAATACTATGAATGTTGTTGCTTTAGAAAACCACATACAAGAGAATGAGCTAAGTCTTAATTCATGGTTTCAGATTGAAAAAAATACTAATATAAAATTAAAGGTAATGGATCTCAAAGATTTTTCAAGTGTTGGAAATTGCATAACATAATTTGCATAATTTCTGTACTACTCCAAGCTTGGAGTTGTTATGATCTAGAAGCTTTGTCTGGGAGCTTGTGCACACTAGACACTTTCACAGTACAAGTATTTGGAGAAGGGGGAGGAATGGGTACAACTAGGAAAGAAAGGACTGACTATAATATTAGTGCTCCTTGCTTTTCTCTGAGAAGTCAGATTGGAGAGGAAGTTGGAATGGCAGGGTACTTAAAAAATGAAAAATTGTAGTAATACCAGCTTGGTTTTTTGGATAGTGTTTCTTCCTTTCTCATACCTGCTCTGACAATTGTTTTTTGCAGCAAAATATTTTGAGGCACTAAAATAGATTGAAGTACCAAAATATCTTCTGTCCAAAAATTCTCACCCCTAATCTGAAAAAACCAGAATCCACATTCAGCAGACTCCAACAGACCGGAAAGACCATTTAGGGATGGGTACCTGCCCATAAAAAATGAGCTTTTGGAACAAGACACTATTAAGTATTTTCTGCATCAATATCAGAACATGGAAATTTGAGGCCTGTATTAATAGACATTCTAAAATAATTAGTTTTTCTTTTTTCTCAGGCTAGGTGAATACGTAGAAATAATAATCCTTTCCTGCAATATTGAACAGTGTGAATAAACTTTAAGTAAAACTGTTTGGGTGTGAGTCTGTTGCCTAGGCAGATATGTAGTGCCATTTCAGATGGGGTACCAAGTGTCTGACTGGTACTAACAGCTCTGCCCCTGGATGTATACAAAATAAAAAGGTAAAAAAATAAAGACAAAAATCAAGACTCATGCTCCTGCAGAGCAACAGCTAGAAGCTGGACATGGTATACTAGGGCATCTAAACTAACAGTGGACAGCTTTGTTTGAGTAACTGATTATTATACTCTATTTCAAAAGTGATTATAAATGAATTAGAAATGAATTTATAAATTACTATAAATTAATTTCCTTATCCTACGCCTTCAAATGTAATTAACCTTCTAATTCTATTAGAATGTAGAAATTTGAGGTTGATATTAATAGGCATTTGTGTACATTCAGTAAAGGAAAATCCCAGACCCAGGAACCTGCTGAGTTTTTTTTTTTTCTTTGGAAATGCTTGGGAGTATTTCCTAGTGACTGTTACTTCTGTTCTGATTGGAGGAACAGAAGAAATTCTGGGAGGAGGAAAGGGTTGTTACATCAACACACATGCCCACAGATCACTTCTTTGGCATCCTTCTTTGTGAAACTGTCCTCCTTGACCTGTTAAAAGGTTTTAGCCGAAGTCTACTATCAGCACGGACTCTTACTAAGAAATTGGAAAGAAAAATGTATTGGAAGGCCTAGCCATCTGATAGATAAATAATTGGGGAATCATCAATCCTGTCACCGACCTTTGCTGTGAAGCATACTTCAAAAGAACTTCCTCTTTGGCCTGTGTGCATGAGAGACAGACATTGAAGACTTCAGAAAATGCAGATGTTTGCAGTGCAGATCAGAAGTAGCCAGAAAGCTAGTGACTTCAGGACACTGATGTGTGAGAGAAGAAAGCACCTAGACAATGTGTCCTTTTCTCCCCTGAATCCTGCATTCTCACACTTAGGTGCGATCATAAACATTGGTAGAGTTGGTAACGTAAACATTGAAGGGAAGCTGTTGGCTGCGGCAGTTCTCGGGGAGGTGCAGCAAGCACTCGGCTTGTCTAAGTTGCCCTGGTAGCAATGGCACACCACGGTCTGGTTTGGTGCCCCGCTTTTTTACATGCTGCTGTTTGCTGGTAACGGCTAACTTATTTTTGTTGACTTGTTAATGAATTAATCTGTTCCAAACATGAGGGTTAAAATCTACAGGAAAATACACATGCCACAGTATCAGCTAGCTGCCATCACGGTTCAGATAATCCAGTGATAAATAAGAAACCACAAAATCTGAAGGACATTTGTTTCCCCCCCTCCTCAGCAGCTGGCAGCTTCTGGATGGCTTGCACTAAAATGGCTTTCCTGTGCTGGCTTGGGGAGGGTAGGTTCAAATAAGCAGTAAATATCTTTCATTTGGGGAAAGTTACATATCCTAGTACTTATCAGAGGAATGTCTCCCTCTGTGTTAACTGCTTCCTTATATTCCTTATAATGTTTCCTTCCCCATTTCAATGTCTTGCTTCTTTGCATTCTGCAGTTATCATCCTAAACTTAAAAGTAACTTGTACTCCTCATACACAAAATCCTTTGAGGGACTGTTTCTATAGCCTGTTCTCTATAAATTATGCTGCTGAAGACCCTTGTCATGTATCTCACTTCTGCTGCTTCTGAGGTAACCCTGCTAGGGCCAGATCTGTTGCAGCTGGATTGCTTTCTACAGCAGCTGGCTTATAAAATCAGTGAAGAACTTGGACAGTGGCAGCTGACAGACATGAGACCGAGAGTTGCCTTTCTGCTATGGATCTTTTCTCTCTTCACCACTTCATGCCAGGACATCCGCTCTCTGTCTTGCATTTCCCGATTCTCCAAGCTTAAATTCCTTCATCCCTCACAAGGGTAGGCCTGGAAAATCAGGCACAGAGGCAACAGGTGTTCTTCAGTACCTCTATAAGAAGTCAAATGCTCTGTCTTTGTGGGGCTGAGCTAACTATTCTATAATATACCCTTTCCCAGCTCAAAAATAGTGGTTTTGTGGGTTTGGGTTTTGGGTTTTTTTTAAGATTTCAGGTGACACATGTTCTGTACCAAGTACCAGAAAGAACATTCAAATTACTTATGGCAGCACATGCAAACCAAATCATATTGTCTTTATGTCTACTTCAGAGCGAAACTCTTTATGGGGACATAATCAGCCAGCTCTTAATGCTAGACTGCCCCAATGAGGAATGTTCTTCCTGTCAAAAATGCAGTGTTTTAGAGCAGGCTACTTCAGGACAAACCTTTGATTTACTTAGCTCATACTTCAACTGCAAGAACCACTTGCATTGATGTGGTTCTAAAGCCTTTCAAGAAGTTGGCTCCATACATAGTGGAGGACTGTGCTATAAACTAGACACAAAACCATCCCAGGTTTAAAAATTACCCTCCCCTCTTTCTTTAAGGGTCTTTTTTTTAATAGATGTCATTTCAGTCTAGCTTAATCAATTGCTGTTGAAGTGTTACTGAATAAATAGGGAGTAAACCCACAGAAACACATATGGAACATATGCCCTGATCCATATAGAATGCATGCTGACCTTGGTACTATGGTATCAGGTAATTTCACATTCTGCCTTCTGAAATAGCTGCAGCTTGTTCCACAGCAGCACAGGCATGTGGCCACCGGGTCACATCATATTATTCAGACCTGCCATATGGGTATTTAATTTATCCAGGTGGTTTTAGCCTTCTGTCTTCTGATATAATGAAAGATCATTGAAGACTTTGTGCAGTTCCCAAACCCCACTTCTACATGTAGCATAACTTCACAGATGCCAGACCTTTAGCCCATAAAAGACCAAACTCACTTTATGCTGTATCACTGAAACTGTGATATGTTTCCCAGTGTAAAACTTTCTGGTGGTAAGTATATCACTGCATGGGCTTTACATATATATAATTGAAATATAGCACATAGGAAAACAAGAGCTACAGTCGCTTCCTATTTGGAAGGCATGTCATAAAGGTTGCTGATTTCTTATTTTACTTTCTGTGATCATTACAGGCAACTGAGAAAGTCAATTACTTAAGGTATTTATAAAGCAGCAAAATATTCATAGAAATTGCTTAAGCTACTTTAAATATTTATAGAAATAATGACAATTTCCATCTGTCACGCTAAAAATGGTACTGATGGTTGCTCAAGATCTGTAATACTCGAAACTGTCTGGCACTCTGAGAAAGGCGGGGCAGGGAGAGAAGCCATTTGTTTCTCTCCTATGTAGATTAAGAAAATTGTGCATACGATTGTACATATGTAAAAAAACCAGAAAGTGATGTCCATGATGCCTTAGGAAAGCAAGCTCTGATTTTTAAATAACAACAACAACAACAAAAACACAAAAAAGCAAACCCCGCCTTAAACTCTATAAGAATAAGTCTTTCTAACATATCTTTTGTATTTTGATAACTTAGAGTCAAAATAATCAGTTTGCAAGACAACCTGGGTGAGCCTATTGATGATTAATCTTCTGGGGAAGGGGTGATGTGTGTGGAGAAATGGCTGCAAAAGTATTATTTCGATTTCTTGTCTGAAACATTACCCTACGGCGTAAAGCTGCTGTCACAGAATTGCTTGGTCGTCACCACTTCGTGCCGCACACTATGAGTCAACAACCTGATTATCAGCAGTATCGGATGGTGTGGGACACACTGGGACTCTTTAAGCAGTTTCTTATGTACCAGAGAAGCAGAGGACTTCAGCAATCCCTAGATGAGATGCCCTGAGGGTTCCCATTACAGCCGCTCTTTCAGTGGCTCCGTTACTGCACTGTAACTGCATACTGAAGGACAGGCAGCTGCATCTGTGCCTGGATTTAGTCTAGCTATGTAATCGTGCTGCTTTTCGGTACTAATAGCAGAAAATGGTATCATCCTTCAGAACAAGTACCTGGCAATCACTTAGGTAAGGTCTGAAGATACCTGAGGCTCTTTGGCCCCGCATTTGTCTTGTAACAAAAAGTGTAGTTTCCTTGATAAATTAGTACCATCCAAGTGGATTCTATAGTCTTAAGGCTGTGGCCGTTGCTCTTCTAGTACGCTGCATCTGCACTTTTAGGAAAGATGGTTGCTATTCTGGGCAGTCTAGAGACCTTTCTTCAGTGTGATGGAAGAATTGAACACTTTATTGTGATGTGCGGAGGACTAAGTCACACTGTGAAGGTATTATCGTTAATTGAAATACTAGCTTTTTGAAGATACTTCTTCTCCAATTTATAGAATTTGACTCACCAAAAAAACCCTGTCTAACATCCTGCAACAGTAGTCTGTTTACATTGCAATGAGCTTTTTGGTACATTATAGCCTAGTCAAACTGCTGATACTTAAGCCTAAGAATGTGGTTTTTGCTTAAAAACATGCCCATCCTCTGGTAAACTAAGGGAAAAAAAAAAAAAGAGAGCTTGATTTCAATACGTAAACATAAGTTATATATGCTAAACAAAAGAAACACTCAAAATATAACGCTTCTAGTCAGATACACCATGTATTTATGCTTATTTTTTGACTAATAATACAAACTCTAGCACAAAAATATTGTAAATGCCTGCTGTGGCACTTTGCTCATCTCTCTTTCATCAACCTCTTTCCCAGGTTTTGTCTAGATTTTAGGGTCGGTCAGAAAACAGGCTGGATAAGCTGAGTGAAGTAAGTTACAACATGGGACTGGAGGGAAGCTGTAAAGTTTAAGGACAAGTTGATCAAAGCTCCATAAGCTGGTGCTGTTTGTCAAAGGGAACCACACCCCCACCTCCTGACTAAATTTTTTAAAAAATGTAACCCAGGCAAAGGTTTTTGTGGTGATGTGTTTGATTTTTTTTTTTTTAAATTTTTTTTTTAATCCTCTTGCCCTTCTCTCTTGTGAAGAACGGGGATACATTATTTATCATAATCCATGGGAACTTCACCACTGCTTCTGAAGGCTTGCAAGAGGCAAACTGTGCCTTTCTCTTATCCAACTTTTCTTGTCAGGGATGTCCTGCTACCTCAGAGTAGGAATGCCTATGTTTTGGTGGCTTTGCTCAGGTTCAAAGAGTAAGAATGAAGAAGAAAATAATAATAATAAAAAGCTAAACATAGCTGTGAGAATCAGCCTTTACAAGTTCAAGGTGAACTTAACCAGTTTCTCCTTTAAGAAATAACCATGGTGGAAAAAATAAGATAATCATTCTATTAAAAGCTTATATCCAAATGAAAATGTCAAATAACTTCCTTTAAATGCTTTAATGCACTAGCAAAAGCAAAGCTCTTCATCTCCTCAGCCTGTAGTGTTAAGTTAAGGTAGTTAAGTTCTCCTAAGCAACACTTGACCCTCGTAGTAGCAATGCTTACAGTGAGGAGGGATAAAGAGGGACCCGAAATCAGTTACCTTGGCATCCTGGCACAACCAGGTTTGTAAGTGTGGTTTACTGGAAGAAGTTTTAACTTTAAAACAAGCAAAGGGAAAATCCAGGCAATGCCCTGCCTCCTTGGTTTTCTTAGGAAAACTTTTCCTTTTTCTGGTCTTGTTAGCTGTTAATCCTTGGAATAGAAGATTAGGTGGGTCACAATTACCTCTTTGGCTGTGCTTCTCACCATTCGCCAAAAAAACAACTGCGGAAAGTCACATGCTTATTTAAGCAGAAATAAAGTGACAAGTTTTCTTGACTTCAGCATTACAAAGGCTGGCTTCTGACAGAAGCAGAATAACAAATATCTCTATAGGAAAAGAGCAGTTCCCTTAAGTGTAGCTGCCATGCATTATGTATGTAAAATTGTCACTTTCTTGACTAATTTGATTAGTAAATTACTGCTGGCTACACACATACTACCATAGCAGCTATTGTCACAATTTAACCTTGCACTTCATTAAGCTCATAAAAAAAAATTCTAGCAAACAGCTCAAACAGTCTAACACAAACATCAGTTATTTTCCGTGAGCCAATTTGAGGGCAAGTGGGGTATCACTATAACCTGGAAAGCAACCTTGTGTTGTGCCTTAAATATAGTTCTATAGAACTATAGTTCTATAGTTCTTAAATAAACTTCTTAAGATTGACTTTTTCCCCTGCTTGTAGTCTCATAAACAACACAGCAATAAGGTTAATTCCTCTTTTACTTTGTGTAAAATGCTTAAATGTGTGCATATAATTAATGTCAAGGAATCATGTATTCTGGTGAAGCCTCTTGGACATTAATTTGCATTTTGAAAAACAGAATTTATAACCCAGCCTGAATAGATTTTCTGAGGTTATCC
This sequence comes from Fulmarus glacialis, assembly GCF_000690835.1. NCBI lineage: Eukaryota > Metazoa > Chordata > Aves > Procellariiformes > Procellariidae > Fulmarus > Fulmarus glacialis. The sequence goes on along the minus strand of NW_009233803.1, from coordinate 80,679 downwards.
AGTGGCTGTAACATAAACCAGGATTTGAAACTGTATTGCTTAAATCCAAGTGCTATGCTTCTAAAAGCGCCTTCTCTCAACTTTCCTGTCTAACATCTGCATTTAATTTAAAGTGGTGAAGGTGATTACTACACAAAGTGTCTGGGCAGAAGTTGTAATCTGGAAATTCCCCTATTTTATTCATGGCAATCCAAAGGATCTGTCTAAATTCTTACAGATTTGTTTTTAAGATAGATCTTTATCATCTTCTTTGCTGTCTTGTGTGTGTGAACATACCAAGGCTTTTTCAAGAGCCTGAGGTGGCTGGAGAGATATATGTGCTGAAACTGATTTTTTAATTTTTTTTTTAAATTTGCAACAGTGGAAATGTAACTTGAATGAAAATACAGAGCTTTGACAGTAAACATGAACAAAAGTTAATTTAACATGCTTTTTGGAATGAAGTAAAGAATGTATCATAAAATTCTTCTTTCAAAGTATGTCCCTAATGGAAATAATGGTGATTGCATAAAAATAAAAGCAGGTTGCTATATTGGGAGGAAAAACCAGAGTTGTACCTGCTCTTATTCTTTGCTGTTTGGAATTACAAGGATGTTGCTTGCCAATAATCTGGCTGACAGTCACCTTTTGAAGGTTATTGCTTCCCAGCCGGCAGAAAGCCCAAAGAGGAAGGAGAAATATATGCTTCCTTCTTAATTTGCAAGGACATCTGCTGAATTTCTAGCTTGAGAGAAGAAAATTGAGAAAAGGAGTGGATGGGCACAAAGTACTAGGCATCAAAATACCAGGCAGGGCTTCCAGAAACCAGGATGGATACTTTAAGATGCTGAGAAGATAAGGTATATCTGAAGGTTGACCCTTCATTAGCCCATCGGTAGTGTTGACAAGTGCTTTCTCTTTGTGTCAGGAGCATATTACGCTTTTCCTTTCACCTTTCTAGGTACTGATAAACTCCATAAAAAAAATACTCTTTCTGCTCTATGCCAGTACATATATGTGATTATAGTGACAGCATGTCAGCCTGCACTTCAGGGCAAGGAGTAATAAATATCATTTTCTCCAGTCTGTTACTATCAAAAAACTGTGTCCTATTCTGTGTGACTTTACAGCATAGGACCGTGTTATCTCTTCCAAGCTGACTGTTTTGAGCTAGGATGGTGTGTGTTCTAGGTGACTAACCATTCTTGGTGTCATACTCCATGCAAGGGCCATCTGGAAGGGTTATCCCCCTCCAAGCATGTGACTAATGGCACTGTAATAGCATATCCCTCTGCCTCAGTCAGGTAACAAAGCTACGTTATGCAAAGAAAAAAGAAAAGATGAGTCTTCAAAGTTTCAAATGCATCATAAGTGATGCATCATAATGCATCATAGTTTGGATACTGAGAGCTGTGTAAGCAATGATACAACCTCAATACAGGCTAATCTCTCAAATATTTGGAGACACATGTTTTTTCTAACTGGATGCTATACCTGAGCTACTGTTTGATCCTGAACCAGTTCATAGCAAGTTTTTGTAATCGTCACAGTCCATATAATGTCTGAAACTTGGATGTGCCAGTATCAGCATTATCAATATTTGCTTCAGTTCCTTGTGGGTTTAGAGTATTCCAGGTTGTAGGTGAGGGTTTTGACTTGATACTTGTAAAATTATTTTTGTCGTGGGTAATAAGTCAAATCTAGTTCTACTCAAGTTAATGGGAGCTTGTTTCTGATTTGAATGACTAAAACTATGAAAGCCAATTTTAATACTTTGGCTTGCATCAACTATGGATGCAAGTACATAAACATACTGTACTGAAGTGAGATCTAAGTGATCAACTTTCGGTGTCTGGGGAGTCAAATGAACTACAATCCCTGTACTTTGTCTTAAAAAAATCAGACTTTAAGGTTTTTTTCTGCTTTTCAGTCCAGAACAAAACTGTAACTGAACAAAACCTCATTAAAAGTTCAGTACAAATGAAGAGTGGCTAGAAAACCCATCCCCTACATAAAAAGTTTTAACAGGTTTAGAGGCAGTCTTCCAATAAAATATTAATCCTTACACACAGGCATATTACTTGTCTGCCCCCCTCCTCCCGCCCCAAATCTCCAACACACACAACAAAGCAAAGCAAAAGAGAATCCAAGGATAAAGATCTTACTATTGCTTTCTACCTTTCAGTAGACAAATATACAAGATACAGATAAAGGTAGAGACATTTATTAACAGCTCTTAATAATTAAACCATTGTTATAAAAACATTTAATCCTCTCATAAAGCATTCTTTTCCATAGTGGTTTTTTAAATACTAATGTACCACAATCACAGTTTTAGGTTTATAATAAAAAATAAATGGTTTATCTATGGCAATGGAAAAATCTGAGAGGCTCTTGGGGACAGGGGTGTTTGGAATTTGCTCCATGAAGTTTTATTCCTCCCTTTCGTTCCCTCAACAATGGATTTTCAGTCAAAAGTCTTGCTGAATTGTTTCTGTTACTTTTGTGCCTTGATGTTACAAAAATTGTTTGCAGTGGTTCTGTCCAGCTGCTCTGTCTACTCATTCTGGGACACAGGCAGTGGGATTTGGTTCTTTTGTTCACTGTTAAGTGAACCTCTATGAAATGGTAAAAGCTGACCTCTGAAAGTTCTTTTTAATAATTGTGGAACAGATTTCCTCATTTCTCATGCCAGGAATACCTGTGGCTTTTTTCAGTATATTTGTGTGTTCTTTTTCATGCACACATTTGCACTCAAATACCTGCAAAATTATTCATACCAAAACGCCCTAAAATGTCTAAGCTTGCAGAGTTTTTTCCTGTATTTAAGAAAATCTGCACCTGTTATTAAATATATGTATTTCATTTCTGACCCAGTTTTGTCTTGTTTTTCTTTGCTGTTAGAAACAGAGGAAGAAAAAACTAGCATGTTTTCAGAAAAGCTATCAAAGATCAGAGATTTATTTTTGTCAGTAAGACAACCAAGGAAAAATATACATTTCCATGATAGAGGGCTCGGGGGTTTTTTTGGCAGCACTTTAAACTATGAAAATAGTTGTAAGACACATGCCTATTCAGTAGCAATTCAGTTAGCCAATTGCTAACTTTTCTTGGAAAGCAAAAAAAGTTGTATGATCCTATAGCTCTTTTAAGTTTTATACAGGGCATCAACAATGGTCCCAGTTGTAAGTGGTATGGCCTTTACTCATTAATAAGCATACTATGGCCAAAGTGCTCTCATAATAAGGATCTCTTTCTGCAGGGTTGGTTGTGATACTGGCTATGTTTAGGGGTTGTGGTTTTTTTTCTTTGCTTGGCTCTACTAAGTACAACTGCTTGATTCCAATACATGTCCCAATTCATTGGATAAGGTCTATTGTTTCTCTTTCTGTATCTATCTGGCTACCCAGTACTTCAGAAAAGCAAGTGCATTCTTCCTTTACCTTTTGTACAGATGATAATTTTGCAGACCAAGAAGAAAAGTGAACAAGAAAACCAGTTTATAAATCCTGACTTTGACCTGAATCGGGTTGAATGAAAAATTTACTTTTTAGTTCATTTTTGTTTTTGCAGACTGTTCCAGGAATTAGCTTTTCCTTATGATGGATTGTTCTTAAGCAGTTCTAGGAGGATAAATTCGACTTGTATTTTAGATCTTTGTCACTTCCAGCTATTTTTTCCCAGATGAAGTAAAGAAACACCCCTATTGCTAAGTCAGCAGAACTTGCTTACAGATTTCCCAGCAGGCTCAATACATGCAGAGGGTAGGACTGATTTGCAGAAACACAGTTGAATGCTGAACACTTGCTTGTTTATACATGACCAGTTGTCTTATTCCACTGGGAGCATGACATGAGTTTTCCCCATGATAGCTATGGTTCCCAGAGGGCATGTACTTACACCTCTGCTATTTGCTAAGGAAAAGGACTGTTCTTTACAGTTAATACAGTTATGCTTCCTTTGGGACAATTTTTTGTGTTGCTTTGACTTTCAACAAAGAGGAGTAAGGACTTAAACTGGACTCAGCCAACTTGCCACTTCCACAATTTAAGCCAAATTTGAGCTGGATTCAGTTAGTAATTGCTATGAACTTTAATCCCTTGCTTCATTCCTGGAGCTCAGTATGAGTCCTGAAAAAACCTGCCACCTGTCTTGCTCTGCAGGGCAGCCTGGCAATCCTGGCTCTCAGCTGTAAGTTCTCTTGGCCCCTAATGCTTCCCTGGGGAGTGCACTGAAATGACAATCTTATCTGCAAAGTGTTGAGTTTGAGTTAAAAAACATATGACAAGATCTAACAACTCTCCTGACTGTCAATATGGGTTTCTTTCTTTTCCATAATGACTGAGAAAGTAGTAAAGCGATTCAAAATAAGAACACTTTGGAGGAGAAAATTATCTCTATTGAGGATCTGTAAACCACTGTATTTCAGATTCCTTATACAAGGAATCCATGGCATTGAAAAAATGATCCATACCTCACATGGGTTAAATCTGTTATGTTGATGTATGTTATACGGTAATGCTAATTTTAAAAGTTATTTGATCAAAATTTTTTTCTTCGCATGAATAAAAATGCACAGCCTGTATCAGGATATAGTGGAAACATTTTCCAGGAATGAAGCACATAAGTCTGTTTTGTTTGTTGGTTTGTTTGTTTGTTTCAAACAGGGTTACCAAAACCTATAAATGGGGATTGGACTGATTAATGGAAAACAGGTCTCTCTTGACCATTAAACCATGCTTAGAAAGTCCCTAAACCAGTGAATGGCTGTTGCCAGAGATGGTACAACTTAAATCTAATATTGTTACATATGCTCTGAGAGTTCAACCTGTTGCTCTTCTTTCCTCTTCCTTCCCATCCATTTGGGCATCCCTCAACACACACCTTGAACAGAGTTTGCGTTTGGAAAGGTGTTCAGTCTTTACGCTCCTTGATGGGATCAGAAAGTCTAACAGAGACTACTTTTGCATGTTTTGCCCTTCTTGTACCAAAACTTTTACTTTCACAATAGACACATACATTTGTGCGATTATTCAATTTAGTTTACAAGAAGCTTCTAAAGAGTGCATGGATTAGACATGTTTTGGAAGCCTTGGAGTAGGGTCAACCAGGTTCTCTGAAGTGCAAATAATAGGGAACAGATTTGGAGATGATCCGAAATCTGTTGTGTTAGGGACTATATTAAGCATTTCTGATTAGCATCTTGTTGGTGAGGAATTCATAGACACATAGAGCTAGTTTGATATTAACAAGGTTGCTAAACAAGTGGCAGACTGGAGGTGATAGTACAAGGCTTGTGTTTGGGAGGAATTTACATGCTTTACTGTAGAAATAGCCGAAAGCTAGAACACTCAACCTTCTAACCTCTGACGAAAATGAGGAACCTAAACTTTTCGGTAACAGTAGCCAGAACTATTCGGTCTCTCCTTTCTTCCAGCAATCTTTCTGAAAGTTGTTAGATTTACATAACATAACTGTTAGATTTACATAACATAACTTCACAAGCCTTTGATCTATATATTGGGTTACAAGGGTTGCAGAACACATGTGAGGAGAAACCGACGGTAAAAAAATGATGAAAAAGTAGGGAAGTTGGCAACATGAGTGTATTCTGTGAAACAAAAATATAAACTTGTTGAAATTGAATTTATTTTGACCAAACTTTAGTTTCTAACCTCAGGTGACAGAGTAGTTCAGGCAAAACAGAGGAAAACAAATAGTGAAAATGGAAAGACACATTCTGATGTCTTGTCTTTAGCTGTTTTTAGTAAAAAATAATTGCTGAAGTCATACAATGAGATTGCGGCAGGGAGGAGAGGATTGTGCACAAATAGGCAATTTAAAAGGTATACAACAACTGGTATGGATTACAAAGAAGCCTGAACTGCACAACATGTAGTTCAGAGATGATAGTCTCCAAAACTGTTAATCTGTCCAGGTTACGGTAACAAGGGGAGAGTAGGAGAGCCACACATACAATAACAATTTAAAATAACTTAGTTATTTAGGTCAAACATATCAGGAGAATAAATGCACTGCTATGACAGTCTAATAGATCCCTATGTCTCCTGTCCAGGAAGGAAATTTGTCTGGTTTAGAGTAATTCAACTCTAACACTAGCTTAACACCTCTTGGCAACCAAATTGTGCATACGTTATAGATATTATTAGCATTTGAGGTTTTTTATAGGTACAAGTCATTGACTACAAGCATTCAAGAGCTGAGTAATACTTTTAAAAAGGACTAAGTTCTTGGATAATCTTGTTTAAAAAAAAAAAAAATAAATTGGAGATATATGTATGGAGTACTAAGCATTGATTCTCCTGTGAGGAAAGCAAGCTGTTAATGGGGGCATGGAAAGCTTAAATTACATGAGGAAACTCCCTAAGGTCTTAATGATATAGATGTAAATGACAAATTTCATGAAATGTGCTCAGATCAACACAGAAAAAGGTACCCAACTATGTATTAAAACCTCAATTGTGTTTTTTTTTGCGTGGACATAGAAAGTAATGTGTTTAACTTCAAAGAAAGTTTAGTATTAGAAAGGAGTCCAAGAAATGCCTGAATGTAAGAGAGAGTATCTTCAGTAAGAGAGTTATAATGAGCACATAGTTGTGGAAGGAACTTAAGGTCACCTTTTTGACAGGAAAAAAAAACCAAAACCAAACCAAACCAAACCCCAAACACCCAACTTCCGACATGCAAATTGAACATAAAGCTAGCCATCTGGGAAATCAGAAGTACTCCAACAGGGTGATGGCACCACAAAGGGATTTCGAGAGCAAACTGCTTTCTGATTAACTCCCGTGCTTCCAGGGTTTATTTTATTTTGTCTCTGGTGAGAACGAAGACTCAGAGCCAGATCCTGGAAGAGGCTGTCTCCTGTCTTCAATGAGGGCTCTACACTTCATGCAGTGCTTTGGAACTAATCATATTTAACGGGCTCCTTCAGTAAGAGTAGTGTTTCACGGACATCCAGGAGATGTTCTACAGGCACAGGGTTAGCCCCTAAGCAAGATAATAATTGAAATACACCTTTGTAAAGGTTTTTACATGAGTAGAGATAGAAGATGTTGCATTGCTTTTAAGGAAATATTAAACATAAACTAATTTTCAACACCAGAAACTACTTTTCACTTAAAGAAGATCAGAAGTGTGTCAAGTGCAGGAGCCTAGGAGAAACCTCTAATTACATGTGGCATGGTTTCAGTTACCCACAATATCCTTTGAGGACTAGCATGCCAAGGTTGGGGCTACTGATCTGTGACCCTAAATGTTTAAGTATTGTTACCAACTTCAACTTTTCAAACAGTGCCAGGAAATCTTAGCAGCAGCAGGGGTCCAGCAGAGTGCTCCTTCTATTGTGTTGAAAAGCTGTGCTAGCAAAAATGATGTTATTTAGGCTGTCGTCGTAAAGTTTAGTTTGCCACCAAAGTAAGTCTCAGGAGGAAAGTCGGACAGAGGACAAATCATATTCACTGCATTAAAAAATGCCTGTAAATAAGTTAAATAAACAATAGCTGTGGATTACCCACAAGTGCTCTATGAACACAAATTTTCCCGGAGGTCTATAAAAGTGAAACCTATTCACCTCTGACTCATATTTCGAACAAAAAGATAAATAGTTGAAGTACCTTATTTTTCTATTATATTACAGTGAACAGAGAATTTGCTCCTAGTTGCAGCAGATGACTACTTCCTTAATCTACCTAGTGTCATTTCAGGCAATATTTTGTAAGAACATCGTTAGTGCCATTTCCATGGCTTTTTCTTATAGTCAGTGATAAGACACTGAAAAAGTGGCAATGGAAGCGTGTGATATCATCATTGCACCTGAATTCACATTGATGTGCCCCTTACTCCCCAAATATTCAAGTAGAACTAATTTAGAAAGGAGGCTGTTGGAATCTGAGCTTGGACAATTGCTTGGTTTATACAAGTTAAAATTCATGAAAATATATCTGAGTAAATTCTACTTCTTAAACAATTCTATGCTAAGTTTATTCCAAACCTCTGCTTTTGGAGGCCTGTTTTCAAGTGATGTGCTTTTATGTGTGTGTATTCCAAGCAGAGACCAAAAAGGACATTTTTACACAAGAAAGTTTTCTGTGAACTTGGAGTCCACAGATTTTGTGGTTTTTATTCATACAATTTCCACGTTCTCCTAACAAGAAATTGCATTGAACTTCTCTTCTTCCTCTAACAAAAGAATTGTTGTCTATAAAAAGATTGCGAACAGCTCTACGGAAAAAGATAACTAGACAATTTTCTGTTGTCCCAAGGAGACGAGGATTTTGGCCTACATTTCCTTTTTCCCTAAAACACTATGATGTTCACCAATACAATTCTTCTGATAAGAACGGAGGAAGCTATCACCATTAAATACTCTGTGGATGGTCTAAGAATGCTAATAATAATTTTGACTCTGCCTCGTCACACAAGAACAAGCCTCATGCAGCAGTGATTGTCAGTGACCATTGCTTTGCCAAGCACTTGAGATTCCTTTTGCCAACAACAGTAATTGGAGGTGCTTATTCTTGTGAAAATTGCTTATAAGCCTGTTAAACTGAGCAACCAATGCTGGAGCTTTTACCAACATGTTTCTACCACATTCACCGCATAACCCTCACTAGTGTTCACAACGTGTATTAGCGCATACAACAAAAGGCAGAATGTATGATGTTCCAAGTACTCTCTCTAGTCATCTTCTCATTGTAGAAAGAAGCTGCAATACAAAAGCAACAAACTTCATTGGGAAAGTAAGCCACAACTGAATTCCATAAAATGTGTCTACTTTGTTATTTTTAGGCTGTTTTAGTGTGAGTTGTTAATCTCCTGTTACTCCAGTGCTCACTTAGCATAATTTATGGTTTCAATGAAGTTTCAGTAATGAACAGAGTAATGCCACTTAGATATTGGTATCAAGTGTGTTTGTTAATGTGTAGATTTACGCAAGGTTCAGTAGATGGAGTCGCTTCACTCTGAAATATATTCTCAGGATGACTCACCACTTGGAAGGCAGAAGGGGGAAACTGTTGATTAGGCAGCCAAGTATGTGAGATAACATCTGTTTAAAGAAGTGGCATTCACACCTGGCATTGTCTCATTGGTAGTGAGACAATTCTGTTTGTGTTAGACAATGTGAAGGATTCTTGTAAAGTAAAGTTAAACATGGATGGGATGATGACAGTTAGCAAGTCAATTTATGGCTCATGGAGGCATTCAAAAATGAAGAAAAGCTATGAAATATGGTGCGCTAGGTGGTGGTTTTCTCTAATGGATTGTCCTGGTTTCGGCTGGGATAGGGTTAAATTTCTTGCTAGTGCTGTGTTTTGGATTTAGTATGAGGAGAATGTTGATAACACACTGATGTTTTCAGTTGTTGCTAAGTCCCCTCCTAGTCCAAGGACAGCTCCCATGCCTACTGACTGAGCTAGGTACACAAGATGGGAGGGAACATCATCAGGACAGCCAGCTCAGCTGGCTAATGGGGTATTCCATACCATGTTCCGTCATGCTCAGTATATGAATGGTAGGCGTGATCCAGGAAGTACCGATCGCTACTTGGGTATCGGTCAGCGCGGGTGGTGAGCCATTGCATTGTGCATCACTTATTTTGTATATTTTATCATTATCATTATTATTCTCCCTTTTCTGTTTTATTAAACTGTCTTTATCTCAACTCACGAGTTTTTCTCACTCTTACCCTTCCGATTATCTCCCTGTCCCACTGGGGTGGGGGGGAGTGAGTGAGCGGCTGCGTGGGATTGGGCGGCCTGCCAGGTTAAACCACGACATGCATGCAGCCAAAGAACAGAAAGGCAGAAATTCCAAGAGAATGAGTGTCAGGAGCATATCAATAACAGGTCAGCTGGCTAGAGGGAGAGAGCAAGCCTTCAGATTTAATCCTGAGAGATGTTTGAGATGGCTGAGCCAAACTCAGTGCTGCCACAAAGGGATGATCCAAGTATTCCAACCTGTACTCCAAGATAGAAGGTCCCCAACTCTTTCCTGTATCAGCTTTAGTGCTTGACTGACCTCTTGATCAGCCAGTTCTGCTCAATAAACCTGCAGAAAACATGAACTATTTGTCTCTTTCTGAAACACTTTTCTGTCACTTTGATAAGCCAACCTGGTTCACTGAAGAAAGTGCCAGACTTAGACAACTGAAGTACTGTGAGGGCACAAATTAATGGAAGGAGAAAATGGTAGAATCCAATTACTTTTTTTTTGACAGCAGCGAGCCTTTAGTTTGGCACAGCTGTCTTATCATCACCTTTGGATTAAGCAGTTTTTAATTTTATTTTATCGTTCTGGAGCGTCTTATAATGGTTTGCTTCTCTTCTGGCTACAGAATGATTGAACTTGAGGGGAGAGGGGGGAGGGAAAGATTTATCAGTATCACTTCTCTCTTTCTTTACCTGCACCATAGTAGGTCTTCTACAATAGCTGTCTTTTACAAAACATGCTAACATTTACCTTTCAGTTTGCCAGAAAGCTTAAAGCCAAACACCAGGGAGCACTGTACAATCTTCTAAACTAAAAAATCTGAAGAAAAAAATCTTTATTCCAACTATCCTCCTGCTTTGAGGTTAAATTTTTAGTGTCAAGTTGGGCGGCTGGTACCTGCCTTGTCAGTAATAGAGATTTTTGTGCTCTATGCCCACATGCTGCCATAATGGGTGGATATATTTATCTCATTTCTAACCTGCAGTTAGAGACAATCATCATTTCCAGAGAGGTTGTCTCTGGAAATCCAAAATTCTGGAGGGCTTGGGAAGGTGGTTTTTTTTGTGAGAATTTGTAGGTACCTATTGGACATATAGGACAAATATCTGTCTGCCCAAACCAGAAAAATTTATGTATAATATACTCCTCTGCACAGTGTCTTTACCGCTTTGAAGTACACAAGTGTAGTAGGGGGGGAAATTAAAAGGACAGAAGGAGATAGTATTAAGAAAGAATAATGAAAGAGATGGTACACAACCCTGAAAATATTTGAAGATCTGTGGTGCCCCACATCTTAATTAGTAACACCCATTACAGTAAAGGTAATCTAGAAATTGAACATGACCATCAAGTTCACTTATACTACAAAAATATCTTGCAACTAAACAGCATTATGAAATAACATTGTTTAAGGTCTAGGTTCTGGCATATAAAAAAGTGTAACAGAGAGAATAGTGGATAACCCTGATTTCATAAAATAACACAGAGAGATATCAGAGGTTCCATAATGCTTCCAAGATATAGTCTGAAGTAATGATAAAAAGTAGTAGAATAATATTGATAAAGATGAAGATGATGATAGAAATCTGATAATTTAGGTCAATTTATTTGGATTCAGATTTTAGTGCATACACGTTGTCTGTTTTTCGTTTTCTTCTCACTTCAACCCCACTTTGGATGTCCCTCAGTATTTATCAAAAATATAAGCTCTAATTCCTGTATCACACAGAGAAACATACATACTTTGGTTTTTCAATATTTTTCTTCTTTATAGCTGATGTTTGAAGGAGAACCAACATTAATCACAGTCTAAATGTTACCTTACTACTAGTCATCTTTATTTTCATCACATTTCCCTCCCCTAGTGGTGATTTATCTTTGGTAGAGATCTGCCATTGATGCAAAAGGGTGTAATTGTTTCACTCTATCCTGTTTTTTGTTTGGTTGGTTTTTTTATTGTAAGACAAGACTTGTGAAAACAAAAGACTAGCATGCAATCCTGTTCTTTTTATGTGGACTGTAGCTGCACTTGTATCTCACTATTTGAGATTAGTTTCTGTTCATGATCATATTTAAACTTGCCATGATATAAAGCATTAACTTTTTAAGAAATAATACAGAAGTATCATTCTTTGACTTATTTCTCTGTTTTCATTTTCCTGCTCCATATGTTCACAAGGATTGACCTTTGATTATGTGTCCAGTTAGTTCCCTTGGTTTCTTGCACAGACAAGAATAGCTGTTGTAAATTTTTGCACTTTTTCTTCCTAAACATAAGAGTTTGCACTATTGCATGTTGCTCTGCAAGTCTTAACCACAAAATATAAAAATGTTGAACTCCCACACCAATCCTGTAGTCTTTTTTTGAACTGATTATCTCTCAATAATGACCTCTTCCCTTCTGGTGTGCTCTCCTTAAGGAAAGTTACTCCTCCTTCTCACAGGTTGCAGCCACTTGCTGACTGAGGTTCAATGCCAGGGTTCCCATTGCTCAGTCCTCCCACTGATTTTAATAACTATGGGACACCACATTCCCTGCTCCTACACAAAGCTGTTAAACAAAGCTGGCTTAGCTCATCCTTCATCAGCTATAAAAACTCTGTTTGCTAAATCAGCACTCCCCCCGCTCCCCCAGTCATTCACCACACAAAATACAAAATGTGCACCTGTTTCTGTAAGCTACCTTCTGTAATTCTCATGTTTGCTGTCTTCCGACTAGGTTTTCTTCTATGTGTGTTTTTAACCCTCCTCTTAGTCACTCACTTCAGTCTGCCTATTATTGCTCTCATTCCCACTCTGATCAAACTCTCTGCTAGGATTCATATTACTTCTCCATTTGCTGCACTGCTGTTGCTCTGAATGCTGAAATCTCTGAAGGTAGACCTGAAAAGGCAATGCAGAAAAGGAGAAAAAAACCCCAAAAAACCTAAACAACAACAAAACCCAGGCAAGGCAAAGTCTTCAGTATTTATTATCAATGCTTTAAAAGTATATATTTACAACCTAGTCTTCTTTTATCTTATTATAGATTTTTAAATTTTATGTCAGATCTCAAACTTATAAATGTTCCTGTAGATCACTGATTTTTAAAAAAGCTTTATTCTTTTATTTTTGATAAAGGAACATAATTCTGTAGGCAGTTCATGAACGGTAAAGAATAGGATCTTTTTTAATTCTTAAGTATTATAATATCTGAAGTATTATAATTATCTGAAAGAAATACTACAGGAAACAAACACAAATCCAAAACCTGTTCTCAGCTACAATCATATAAATACGGAGTAATTCCATAGAACAGAGTGAAATTATTCTTTCTTGGCATTGCTGCCTCTGAAATCCAATACAGAAACATACAGATACCTATTCCTGCCCAATTCCACAGAAACATAGAGATACCTATTCCCACCCCACTTGTTCCTTAGAACATGTAATAAGTCAAAACCATAGTATATAAAGTTTATAATTTTTTCAGATGACTAAATGGAATAGAGTACAATATTAATACAAATCACATTTCTTGGAGATGAAAATAATCTGTGGACTTTCACTAAATTTGTGCTAGAAAATGTACTTTTTATTTTTTATAACCTCTAAGCTTCTTCCAATCCATTAACATTTCACTTAAAAACCTTCTTTGACCCTACATTCACTTCTAATTACCATTCCTTTCTATGCAGTGTTATTCAATGCAATAGCTTTTCAGCCTCTCCAGATTCACATAAATTTTAAGCTAACAATGGCATTAAAATCTGAAAGATATTTTTATCTTACGCTTATGAAATGTAATCTCTCTTTGGTACTACATACTAACTCCAGGCACCTCGAGACAGAAAATGGCATTTCTCTTCCACCCATTGATATTCTTCTTGCTGATTCCCCCCGATACTTACATTCAAACTTTTCCAAAATATAAAAAGAGTTAAAAAAAAAAAAATTCCAAGCCTCCAAACCTCTTTTTTCCTTCAGATTATTACTTCAGCCTCATCTGCTTTCTAAACACTATTCTGAACGAGTATGTGAAAAACACTTTCTTTAAACTGATCATTTTCTCTCTCTAAAAGATTTCAAATATAGTGAAAGGGCAGTATTTTTTAATAATACAAAGTTGACCACCAGCTAAAAGTAGGACTGTTATTTTTATTGCCATTTCTTTTCTCCTAACAGCAGAGTAGAAAAATGGAGAATCCTTAAGAACAACAAAAAAAATAGTCCTATCCTACCTAGATTGTAAAATCTTTGAGGTAAGGACCATTTCCATGGATGTTTTTTAAAAAACAAAGCATACCTTCTAGTATAGTATATTACATAATAAACTCTGAACATTGACCGAAAGCCCAAGGTACTATAAGAGATTTGAATACAGAAGAAAACAGTTTATTTGTTAAATTGGAAGACAAGACATTCAGGTTTTGTATTATGGTGTTCTGTGGAGGGTTCTGTTTTGTGTTTTTTTGTGGGTTTGGTTTGGTTTGGTTTGGTTTGGTTTGGTTTGGTTTGGTTTGGTTTGGTTTGGTTTTACACACAGGGCAGTATATACTTATGGAATTGTGGAAAGAAAGTGAAACTGCAAGATAGAGGTTGCGTCAGTGGAAACAAGCACTGCTATTTGTCAAAATGGGCTGGAATAAGTTGCTTTATCAATGGAAAAAAATGCACTTAAAGTAGTCATGAAGTTTTAAAGGAATTTAAATGGCAAAAGACACTTGAAAAACGTGATAGGAGAGCTAGTTTGTGGATAGTGATACTGAAGTGAAATAACACATTAGAAGTACATCAAAGAAGTAGGAGAAAACTTATTTATATGCCCATGCAGAGACTTTAAGTGATCAAAATGATCCTGGGTTAATAATTTTGGGTGGGACATTTTTTTTTTTTTTTTGAGGCAAACTGAAAATGCATTCCTGACTGTATACACATATTTACTATTCTGCATTCTGAAATTCCTGAAATGGGTTAATCCTGAGAAGGACTGTCAGGGTCTGCAAGTACCTAGTCAGTACGTGAACTCTTCAGTTTTATCAATATTATTTTAGCTCTTGTAAACTTGTTATCAGCAAATTATTTGCCAAAATAAAAACTTTTCAAAATTTCTAATTGGGAGCACATTTTGTAGAATTTGACATTGGTCAAGATGAAATTTCAGAACAGGGTAGCATCATACACTATTCTACTTGGCTTTAAGTGAAACTTCATTTTTGATGTGTTGGTGAAAATTTGAGCAATTGACAAATGTACAGACCCAGTGAGTGAGCTGACATATCTATTAGCATAGCCCATGTATGACAGGAAGGTAGGTAAATATCTTTAAGTCCTTTATTTAAAAAAAAGGAAAGGGTTACAAATTTCACTTTAAAAAGAACTTTGTCATTTGAAGTAATTCATACATTAGTTATGCTAAAGTAATTGTGACAGTGATTACAATGATACTTTTAACTCATTCACACTCCAGTTGCTGTGTAGGTGGACGTGGAATCATGTGCTGTGGCTCATAAGCTAGAGCCTCTTGAACTGTTTGAGGATCTGTTTCCTACAGAGCAGCAGAATAAAAGTGTGCCATGGTGCTATGCAATCTATCAATGGCTGGCACTCAAAAAAATTTTACAATATGAAATGCATCATCAACAAACCTTCTAACGCATCTCACTATGTTGTTCTATAACTTTTCAGTGATGTGCATTTCTGAAAACAATATGAGAAAATTGATTTGCTATAGTACATCTTGTATGTAAAAAGTTGAGAATATTTGTTAGTGGCTCTGTAGGAAACTCAGGCATCCTAACATGGAAAGACAAGTTTCACTGTTTACAGCTACAGCATTGTATATAGACACATCTTAATAGTTCATAATACACAAACCTATACTCAGCTAGATCAAAATTCATCACTGGTTTTGGGGTTGTCAATCTGCAGTACGCCTGGCACTTTCGGTATCAGTGCCCAGTTTCTGACACTGACAATTCAGGGAACATTTGCTCCTTACCTCTGTTTCTGTTCTTGGCTAACAGGATTCTGTTTAGAATAAAGTAATTTGCTTAAGATGAGTGCTTTGAATATTTTTACTAAGTATCTGAATTATTCCTCCTTTTTGTGAAGGATAATGGAGGTACTGGATCATTGTCATTTCTTGTATCTTGCCTATTTGAGTGTATCCTCTGTATTTAAGTAGTCTTCAAAACATTCCTTGCTCTTGCAGTAGGTTAGTTTTGCTTATACTGACAAAAACATTGCTGGTGGTTTTGGGGGGAAACTGTACGATCTTTTTTCAGTAATCCTAAATTTTGCATCATGCTAAGGTTTTTTGGGAGAATTTTTGGGGTGACTTTCTTTCCTTATGTTTGTTCCATGTCTCTACTACCAAGAAAGAGCCCATCAAAGGAAGGTGTGAAGTTCTAAGAGGTGAAAAGGACAAGTATCGATGTGGCATGTACACTCATTGCGTCTGCCGAGTTCTTTGTTTGGTATAGCTTTACATTTATTTGTATCACCACACAGACAAAAAGAGATGCTGAAGAAATTATAACATACAAAGAATTGAACTTCATTAAAAAATTACCTCAGTGAAGAGGAGGAACCACAGAAAAGAAAAACCATCTCACCTATCCTGAAAAGCCTAAAGTAAGCCTAAAGTGCCTAAAGTAACTCTAACGTAAATCAGAAGATGATACATAACTTAAATGAGATATAACTTGTCCCTAGGCCTTGCCCATTCTTTGTTCAAAGCAGTAGGCTTTTAGTGCTAAAAAAGATACGAAAAAAAAGAAGAGTATGAAAGAACAATGAGGAAACTAATAGAGTAGTTTGGGACAGAAACAGAGGTCAATTGAAGAAAGGAAAGCCAAATGGGCAGAGGGAAAAAAATAAACAGAGAAAGTGAGAGAACAAACTCAAAGAAAAGCATAAGGAAAAAGAAGAGAGTTCAGAGGGAGAGAGGATTTCGGGGTGCGTTTGTGAGGTTTTGAGATGCAATTTGAGGCAGATTAATTTCAGAAACCCCAAGGGGCTTAGGGTGATCACTTGCTATATGTCATCTTTTGTGTTAAGTTTTTTAATTTTGTTTCTTGTAATGTGTATTCTGGAGGGATACTATTACTTCTCTGAGTAATCTGGTGGTATTGTTTGTGTTTGTGTTGGGTTTCCTAGGCATGAAGAACACTTTTTATGCAGTAATAGTTCTATATTCCAAGACAATCTTTTAAGAGGATTTCCCTGTTTTCAGGGCTGGAATGAATTGATTCTCAGTAGATACTTGATTATTGAGTTCAATCACACAATATTTGAAAATAAGTATTTATTACTGTGTATTTTGCCAACTAGTATGGCATGGTTTCAATTAGCAGTACAGTTTGCTTAACTAGAAGTAATTTGCAATAATTATAAATTTGCTCAATTATTTCTAGAAATATCAATTATTTACTAGGAAGCTTGAGAGAATATGTTCAAATGAAGAACTGAATGTTCACAAATAGCAGACATGGAAATACAAAGAAATAAACCCTGCCATATTTTTTTGTGGGAAGAAAGGATGAGGATAGAAGAAAGAGGCTCAGAACGTGAGGACATGTGGGTTTAGATACTTCTGCAATCATAAATGAATTGTTTTACTTAATTAATGCACAATAACTTCGCCTCAAACATGCACATAATTGAAAATTGGCTAAATGTCATTTAAATAATGACATCTCCATATTGTGCATATAAATTGCAATAAATCCTTCAAAAACTCCTGCGCGTATTAGAAAGGATGTCGACCTGCTTCAAAAGCAAGGTGACTACATGGAATTGGAGATGCCATTACTTTTTGGCACCCATTCCTGAAATTACGGTCTCTTGACCACAAAGTGGTATCACATGCATTAAAATGTCCAGGTTTCACATAAAAGGAGTAAGTGCTAAGTGAGTGTGGGGTGTGGGGGAAGAGAAGGAAACTAGATGGTGCAAGCTATATGAAAGAGACTGGATTAAGCTAACACAGAGTTTCTCCCAGAGTTTGGAAATGAGAAAAGTTAAAGAAACAATGGAAAGAAAATTTGTATCTTCTAGGGCTCTTTCTGGCCTCTTCAGCTAACCAATTTTTTCTCATCTATGACCAACCTGCTCTTTTTAAGATGGAAATCTAGGGCATCTGTTGTAACTGGTATGGTTGGCAAACACTTTTTTTTATTCCTCTATATCTCTTCCACTATGTTCTATGAGTCCTGGGAACACTTTTATTTCTATTTAGCCACTGCAGATGCAACTGCTTTTCAATTTCTCCTCTCTCAGTCCTGGACCATGGAAAAACACTTGATGGCTAAGAGGATTGCAAAAGTGTGTGTCCTTGAGGGTCACACAGGGGCCTGCTGGCTCTTTATTACTGGTGGAGATGCACGAGAAAAAAATTATCCAGATTTCAGGGCCAGGCATTAGTGGTCATACTTCCAACTAACAAATAAGGACAGGAAATGAAATCTAATACCTACCGTAATACTTCAGAAGTTAAGTAAGTGTCCTGCGAACGGCACCAAGATACAGTAAAAGTAGAAATCACTCAATATACCTTGACACAATGCCACTTTACTTGATGCTTCTATGGATAAAGCTGTCTTGATTCTTATGTCTATTCCATAAAAAACTAATAAGGCTTTTAAATGGTATTTTTCCAGGCTGAACCTGACACTTGCAGCCTCATACTGAATTTTAATTGATTCTGCTTTAACATCCTGTTGTTGATTTGAGACAGTTTCGTTACAATTATTTGGACTATCACATTCAGTTTATTCACCTACAGAAATACTTCTGTCAATTACTTTACTGTGTGGAATACAGCATATAAGGTATCTTACAGCATTACAAGTGTTTTATTGTATCATGTATAAGAAACAGAAAGTCAATTTAAATGAACTGTACCAAAGGTTCTTTCAATAAATTCAGTACATAGTTCAATGAATAATGCATTGCTGAAGGTGCTCCTAGATATGGAATGTCAGCTAATTTTACTCACTGTCACTTATTTATAAAATAGTGTTTGATGTTTTTTACCAAAGAGCAGAAAGCCCAGCAGTTGTCTGCTGTGAATGTGTTGAGGCTGAATAAGCTCCAGCTGCCTGATTGCTTTAGTCTGAATGAAACATGTTGTGAATTCTTGCAGCCATCATGCATCAGATGATAGTCCACATTTCATATCAGTATATGCATATTTAATACACACAATCCTTTTTGATTAGTAAATATTAATGCATTTTCTAAGGTGATTAAATTGGAGTCTGTATCCCTTCACAGAAATGGATGTACACGTAGTAAAATTCATCAGCTGTTTCCTACTGCAGTAATAAACTTTTAAAAAAATCTAAAATAAACATGTTACTTCATATTCTATGCTTTGATCTCTCTCCCACCCTAACTTACCTCCCACAAAATGACATGAGCTGGCCAGATAGACTTTAACTGCAATGAAACCTAATAATGAAGAAGCCACAGTACTTTGGGGGGAGGGGGCTGTCTCTTACTGTGCAACTGGTCAATTGTATATCTACCAGTCAAAAGGACAAGACACAGGAACTGAAGGAAAAAACAGCATAAAGTTGAGTGTGTTTGAACAGGAAGATTGAATGAAGTAGTGGCTCACTGACCTAAGTCATTCCATTGAAATGAAATAGTCCTGCCTGATGAATAAGGGTCTAATCATCTGACATATACCTTGCAAGAAACACTTCACGGGATGAACTTTTGCTTTCTAGTATGACACTGTGGAGAACTGTGTCCAAATCAGTAAACAGATTTTGGCTGTGTATGAATAGATAGCTTCTAGCTTCCATGGATAACTACAGCAGTGACAAATTGTTTTGTCTTTTACACAGATGATGAGGACAAAAAAAGATAATAAGACATTTTCTAAGTTTGTGGGGTTTTTTTTTAATGCTATAAACCAAAACCAGACTGAAATTCTCCTCCAGCTCTATTGCAGTGTACCCTCACTACTGCTAGAAACATTGACAGCATCACCTGTATCACTCCTTCCTAAGGTTTTTTTCTAAAGAGGTGCTGACTGAAATTATCTAATATAGCAGTCTGCATTCTTCTGGCCCTGAATACTCCTCGTCCCAATATCGTTTGCAATTCACTACACCTAGACAGCGTTTTCTCCTCCTGTTCCCAGCACAGAATGCTCTCAGGTAGCTCCTTCCTTTGTCCCTTCTGCAAGGAGAGATGAAAGCACCGTTCAGGAAACGTTTTCTTTTCAGAATGTTTTTGCTCTGTTGTGCTACCTCTGAAAAAAGGATGCAGTTTGTGAACACTGAGCATAAAATGAGCCCTGGGTTTTGTTCTCAGATTTAACAAAGAAACAAACAAACAAAAAAAACCCCCAAAGAGTTAATAATCACTTCCTTTTCTTTAACTCCAGTGACAGCTTGCCATTTCACGTTTTTATTAGTAGAGTGATGAATGTCAAAGATATATTTTAGTACAGCAGATGCATGGTTGGAATGTAACTCTGACAATAATAGCATTTTGATCTACCAAGTATTCAAAGAAATTAATGTTTTTAACATTTGTTATCTTAATCAGTGCAGAGCAGCTGTGTGAAATTTAACTTGGAATATGCTTTAATGGTGAGTTCTGGGTGATGGACTTAGTTGCTTGAACTGCGAGATGTTAAATGCTATTAAAACTATTAAATGCCTAGCACCTTTAAAAAAAATAACCTTTTAGTATTTTTATTCAATCCAAATTTCCCATCAAGTGCCTAGAGAATGAGATCTAAATTCCACATGGAATGAACAGTTACTAATGAGAATAAATATATCAAAATAAGCTTATTTAGTGTTATTGCACTTTTGAACAGGTTAGGAAATACCAACTGTTTATTGAAGACAATACTTACCACTACTGAAGTAGAAATTATATTTCATGCATCTTTCCTTTGAAAATAACTTTGTAGGTGTCCTCTGAGATCCAATAGGTAAAAATGCTTCAAAACTTACA